>NW_017731615.1:1243232-1258659 GCF_001890085.2 Hipposideros armiger | reverse complement strand
GACAGCAACTTGTCTGTTCCCCTTCCCCCAATTCCCCAGCACTGTTCCCATCCCCCAATTCCCCAATAAAAATCTTAAAAAAAAAAAAGATGTGTCTGCCATTCCTGTACCACCACCTGCAAAAAGCATGTGTTATGCTTGATTGGCACCTTGATTCACAGGCAACATTTACTAACAGAGCTGAAGGTCACCACTATCTGTTGATCACTCGTTTATGTCATCCCTCCCTATCCTATAATGTTAAGGGTCATTTGCTTCTTATATAGTAAGATGTAGGTTAAATAGTGGTCATTTCTTATAATAATTAATCTATGAACCATTTTTGGCTATCTATTCATGCCCAAAAATGTTTGCTAGCTCACGAGTTCTTCTTGGTTCTCTATCAATGCATACAGTTTTTAAAAGTACTTTCTAAGTGAATCCTGTTGAAGAATGTAGGTAATTACATAAACCATAGCCAGCACACTGGACTTAAAATAGTGATTCTCAAACTTCCTGGTCTGCAAGTCACTTTCATGAGTCAAGAGATCACATGATTCCTCTACCCAACCCCGTCTTCACATAATAGACCTTAAATAAATCTTGAAATAATCAGTGCAAACAGAAAATGTATATAGTCTTCTCACTTCTTGATTATAATTCTCATAACATATCCACTCCATGCAAACACAGAGGCTAGAAAAATCCCACATACTCCACTATTCCTCAACACAAATCTTTCAGTATTTTGAAACCATACAAAACGCTGAATGAAATTCCTCTTCTTCTTCTTCAAGGGCCCATCAAGTTTACCCCTTCTCATTTCTAGTCAACTTTGAATACAAATTCTTGTTTCCATCCTCTGTCATGTACAAACATGGCTTGTTCATTCCCAACCATAAAGGGCCAGCTTAAGTTCCATCTTCCCCAAGAAGAGTTTCCCAATTCCCCACAGCCATAAATGAGCTTGCTCTTCTGTACTCACAGAGAACTGGGAGGCTTACACCATTCTTAAGGCACTTAGCATGCTTTGTCGTGTAGCAAAAGTACTTACGCTCTCCATCCCTTACCCTGATTTATTTTTCCTTTGTACTACAGAGCACTACTTTATGATTAGGTATGTGCCTGTGAATTTTCTGCCTTCCTCAATCGATCAACTCCATGCTGTAGGAACTCTGGATGTCCTTTTATCACTGAATACCTGGGGCCTAGAACAATGCCTTGCACTTAGTAGGTATTCAGCAAATATTTATTGCATCAATGACTTATAATACATAATAGTTCCCCTGCTGGCCTGAAACTACTTTAGATTGAGGAATCTTATAAGTTTCTTACAAATTATGATGAACATTTCCTTGACAAATGAATATTTGTTTCCAAATGGAGCCACATAACTTTCAAAACTACCACATTCTCCCCCAGTAAGTTCCATTTTACCCAAATAAAACATCACCAAGTTGTCTAGTCACTAACTTGGAATATGAAAAGCCAGCAATGATGTCACTATCATTTAATTAATCCTTATCTAATGGATTTTATATTCTGCTGTGATATAAATAGAACATAAAACTTTTTTAGATTGTGGAAATCATTAGGAAACTTTTTTAATTGAAATAACATATTTTTATTTTATATATATATATATATATATATATATATATATTCTTTAATTTTTTTACTTATAACTAAAATGCCAATTATGAGTAACAAATACGCCTACACAAATAATACTGCATGCCGAGGTTCCTGTTCCATGAAGAAAGACTAGATGTTGAAATCACTACCTATAACTTCAAGAAAACCAAAAAGTACTGGCTCTGGTGGATATCACGCCATGTGTGCACGTTTCCACACAGCCCTGCCAATTCCATCCAGACCCACAGCATCCCCTGCTATTTCAGTTCTAAACAAAGATTTATGTCAAATTATGTTCTCGTTTGGTGGCGTGGGTTAGGATGGGACCACCTAACACATGTTCACTCAGAACCTAATCCAAGTTAGATCCTGGGTCCCCTGGGAAAGACACAAGTACAGTAGCCCATGCTGCTCTTTCAGCAGCATAAGCATTCACTGTCTTTCTATTGTAAAGGCATTTCACATTTGTTAAATTCGATTTTCAATTTATTGTGTATTTTGCATGCATAGTATATAGGTTTATCTAAATTTCAAAATGTAATACAGTGATTTTTCTGACACGTTACTTTGTAAATAATACTTGTCTAATTGAAGTGCTTTTCTAAATGAAATTTTAAACCCTTTCCCTTTCAGGGTGGTGTGGGGAGGCGTTCCTATCAATTAGTCTAGAATAGTATAACTAAAGAGCAAGAATATTAATATTTCCCTCTGTTTATTGAAAAGCAAAATTGAAACACATTTTTTTAGAAGATACCAACATGGAATCTGTTCCTTAGAAATGTGATGGAAACGTATAGTTTACATTACTAGTTAGCATGATTATTTTATACTGTACTTATTCACAATTTTCAGAAAATGATTTTATTTTTCACCTGTTATTTTGACTAGGTGATATGGGGTTAACACCTACGTGACACACAAAATTAAGATTCCATCCAACATTCTTTATATAGATTTTGTCACTTTTGTGGTTCATAAATGTTAAACAGCAAGTAACAATGGCATTAATCCATCTAATGAATTTAAAATGTAATTACACATTTAAAATGTCATAAAATGCCTACCTTTTAACTATTGCTCTAAAATGAGGGTAAGAAGGAATAGATTTGCATTGCTGTTACTGGTCATTTTAATAATCTTAACTATTAGTTTTCTGACTATTTCTATATCTCAACATGATTAAAAGACTCAACTAAAATATTTACTATAAAACACTAACCTTATGAAAACATTCTGGAATTGCCTATTTGACCACTGAATTGGGTCTCGCCTGAAGATGCATGAGCAACCTAATCACAGTTTATTTGTATAGTTTTATGACCACATAGAGTTGGCCTAGAAATGTTTGTGAGCAGAAAGCTATCTTTTCTATTCAATCCCATATGTCTTTTTACCACATTCCATGCATATTCTTTGATGGAAGCTCAAAATATCAATAATGATGACAATGATGTGGGTCCAAATAATAATAAACCATTAATTTACCATGAAGTTCAATGGTTGGATCAGAATCACTTAATAAACAGCAAATTGATTATGGAACAATCTTCTGGGTAAACGTGTCATTTGTGCCCATTAGTTGGTATACACAAAATCTAGGAAAGTGGATAGATGCTGAAATTACTTCCTTAGAGCACACATTACTAAGGTCAAAAATTGACTTTCAGTCTTCCTTACCTGTCTAAATTTCATATTAGAAAAAGATTTCTGAACCTGGATAAAAAGTTACATAATTTTAAAAGTTATTATAAATATGCATCTATATGTAAACAGCACAAAGTTCCTCTTGAGCATTCTTTGTGCTTCATCATCTTACGTATCTTGCATTCCTATTATGCTTAAAGAGTCACCCGTTTTGCTCACTGAGTAGTTGTAACTAGACCAGCACTGCATGGATGCAGGACGAGGCACAGAACAAAGAATGCAACCTCAGCTTCCTAAACAGCAGCGTGATGCTCTGACCCGCATGCCATGTACTATGATCATGAGTGATGGAGCTGGTCTGACTGCAAGCTACCTTCAAATAATGATCCACAAAGTTAATCAAAAGGGCTTCCCTGTTCAATATTTACCTGTTACTCACTGACAGCCCCTTTCTGCATTGCCATCTAGCAGGTGTAGAATGGGACCAGGGATACTGAGCTCAAACAGAACCTGAGCGCCTCGATGAAGTACCAGGCACAATGAAAGCAGATTTAAGCTGCTCTTCAAACCACCTCTGACACTAAAGATGTCTGCATGAATTCCAGTGCAGCAACACACTGCTCCTTCCTGGATTTGGAGGCCAAATTAGTTGCTGATAATAAGAGAGATGAAAGGAAAAACAACCATATGTGAGGGGAAAAAAAGAAAAGAAGGGAGATATTAGGTATCAAAATATAAACATGGAGGAAAAAATAGTAATTTCCTGTATTGGGGCAAAAAAATAATATTCCCTTCTTGATGTGATCTCCTTGCTTTTATGTACTAGGAAAGTCGTATCTATCCTGAAAATTATTTTTCTCATTTTAATACACATTCAACATTTTAAGGTAAAATATAATAAGAAAACATGGATTTTTTTTATGTGTTAGGTATTTAAAAGCTGTTTGCCAGTCTGTCAATCAAATGTACCCAGAGGGGATGCTGACCAGCCTCCATGTCCACCCCTAAAGAGAGACAGCTAATCAGACTGATCATAATACAATTCTCTAGTGTTATTTTTTTAACCATCAGCTAGAAAGCAATGCTTACTATAGACCTTATTATTCACATGATCCATGAAACTTGGCAGGTTTCAAACATGGGTGTTTAAGAGAAGAAAGTCGCTCCAAATGTTAATCCTTTTAACTAATCTTTCCTGAATACACTTAAGGAATGGTAAACAGTATTTGAATGCTTACTATGTACCGGACATTGTTTTAAGTACTTCCCATGTATTAGTTCATTTACTCCCCGTGGTAAACCCTATAAGAGAGAACACTGTCATCATTTCCCAGATGAGAGAAATGGAGAACAGGTAGCTTATGTAACTTGTTCAAGATCGCCCAGCAAATAAATACGTAACGGAACTAGGATGTGAATACACCAGTCTCCATCAGAGCCTGTGTATTTATCCACTACACTAAAGTTGCCTCTAATTGCATTTAGCACTACTGAGGAGATAACACAATCATTGGCTTTAATAAGTGCTGTAAGAAGGTTTGTGGAGTGAATAAATGAATATCTTTAAGGAAATTGCAATCTTATTAACACACACACACGAGCACATAGATTTTTATCCTTTAACTTTTTAAGTTTCTGTCATGCCTCACCTCTCAGTTTATGAGTTCCTAAAAGGTATTTATTTACATATATGCGACTGAGTGCCACCACACGTGCGATACAGAGTAAACGATGCATTAGGATTTAATCCTAGTTTCATATTAACTTTCCTCTTTCTATTTTATATCCCCCCTCCATCCACCTCATCAGGAAATTCTGTTGGCTCTTCCTTCAAAAGACGTCGGAATCCAAATGCCTCTCACCGCCTCCACTTCTACACCCATGGCGTAGGCCACCTGGATGACTGTAATCGTCTGAGCTAGTCTCCCTTCTTCCACCCTCAGTCCCTGAAGAATATAATCAGGAGTGCCAAAAAAAAAGTATACAAGTGGATGCTTTGGTCAACGTTGCTCAAGCAGTAGTTCACCATAATCAGAAGCGTCTGGATGCTGATGGTCACTCCTTTGAGCACCTCTTGTAATTGCAGAAGTCAAATGTGACTTGTATCCATCTTTTGTTATTGGGCTATATTGAGTATTACAATTTTAATACAGTTTTCCTTTCTTCAAAATGTGTGTACATGTTTTTGGCACACTCTGCACATACTCAGCTAGCAGCCAGGCTGACTCTAAAAAGGAAGTTACTCAAGTCAAAATCCTCCAAGGCCCCATTTCAAGGTGAGTAGAGGCCGAAGGCCCTGCTGGGCCTGCCGGGGTCCTGCGTGCTGGCTCCTGATTGCCCTCTGACCTGTCTCCTGCTACTGTCGTCTTTTCTCATTCCACCTCCCCGACACAAGCCTCCCTTGTGGTCCTTGCACACAAGAACAGCAAGAGTTCTTCAGCATCAGAGCCTTTGCAGCAATGGTTCGCTCTGCCTGCAGGCTTTTGCCCTAGCTCTCTGGGTGCCCAGCACCCTCACTTCCTTAGTCTTGGCGCAAGTGCCATCTTTTTAAACGGGACCTCATCTGTGTGAAACCATAACCGACACATCTTCACCCCAGCACCCTGAATTCCTTCTTAACCTTCTATATTTTTTGTTCCATAACACCGATCGCCACCTAACAGGTTATATGACTTCCTTGGTTTTTAACGATTGTGGTTGATAGCCTGTCTCTAATGCCCTCTAACTTTGAGGGCAGAGGTCTGCATCTTTGTTCACTGATATATTCCAAACAATAGTTCCTGGTTACAGAAGGTGCCCAATTAATGTGTTACTTAAATTAAGAGAGGAAAGAAACCACAGTGGATGAGGAAAAGGTACAGAGTCCGCACATGTGTTTTGCCCACCAAGGGAAACTGGACATGTTTCATGGGTAGGAGCAGAGAGCTCATGATGAAAAATATCTTGGGGGAAACAGGGAGGCTGAAAGGCAGACACTAGAGCAAGACTGGTAGGTTTTAAACACTGAGCTAAGATTACAGACACCATGCAGTGAGAATGACAGTCAATGATTTTGAGCAAGAAATATGGTAAAAACAGTATTTTAATCTGGTAATTATTTATAAGGCAGCCCAGCAAGGAAAATTTTTGCATTCTCTTGCATGGTGCTTTGTGTACTGTAGGACTCCAGAGTTCATTTAACTTAATCAAACTGAATGAAGTAGGAGATAAGACTAATTAGGAGACTGTAACAATCTAGGCATGAAATAATAGCTTAGATTAGGGAGATGGGAAACGAAGGGAAGTATTTTTAAAAGAAATCATTCTACAAACAGGATATTTGTGACAAGAGAGAAGCAGACTGGAAGAAGGTTCCAAGAATAAGCCTGAATGACTATCAAAATTAATATAAAGCAAAAGAAGTACAGGGTAGGAGAGGGTCGTTCTGAGGAAGATGGGGGTTCTGTTTGGGGGGAATGGCCACACTGTCCAGAATTGAAGACTGGGAGATCAAGTTCTCACTTTGCAGGCAGGCCACACCAGGCAGCTTGTGAAATTCTTCAAATCATTTAGGCTCTGACTCAGAGGTTTGTTTGGTTGGTTTGGGGCATTTTCCATGTAAAATGGAGACAAAACAGTTCCTTTGAGGGTTAATTGGGAATATCTAAGGAAGTGTCTGCAAATTTATTGGTCACTGTGTGTGGAGGCTGATGCACACAGGGTCACCAAGCAGAAACATCAAGTACTTTGGGAATATAAAACTTGAGTTTGAGAATAAAACTTGGAATCCATCCATTTCTGTGTAATAAATGAAGTGTAAGGACAGATGAAATTTCCAAAGGGAAGACCTAATTGCCCCTATACTGGAGGGTACACAGATTTCCATCCAAAGGGCAGTGAATTTTTAAATTACTAATGTTCAAATATGACAAATTTCTCTCCTCTATAGATAAGGCTTTAAGTTCCTCAGGGTCTTATGCTTTTGCAAAAATAGATTTCAGTAGACTATCCTTCAACAGAGGACAGATGTTTTTCTGTCATCCAGTTGAAAGGGAATGAACTCCTAATCCAGCCTGACCTGGACTGGTCAGCTATAGTCATCAGATTATTAGCTGGGTAAATTGAGCAACCCACCTAACCTCTCTGATTCTTCATTTTCTTGAGTGAAAAATGACTATATAACTTCACTACTTCATATATCATTGTTTGGGTCAATTACAATAATGCCTGGAAACTACAAAACACTGATGTTGCAACATGTTACTTCCTTTCTTTCTGATTTCAGCCTCATCTGTATCATTGCATATGGAAAACCAGCCATCACAGAAGCACATATGATAAAACCAAAACATAACTTCACTGTCAAGAGTAGAAACTTGTGTTGTCCCCAAGATTGCCACAGGAATACGAAAGTTAGTTTGGGGGATATAATCAATAACATTGTATAGATTTTGTAGGGTATCAGATGGACACTTGTCTTATTAGAGAGACCACTTCATGGACGGTGTAGATGCCTGACCACTGCAGTGTACACCTGAAGATGAATGTGAATAATAATGAATGTCAAATATATATATATATATATGTGTGTGTGTGTGTGTGTGTGTGTGTGTATATATATATATGTGTATATGTGTGTATATATGTGTGTGTATATATATAGTCACAGGATGTGGAGTACAGCATAAGGAATAGAGTCAGTGGAACTATAACAGCCATATATGATGTCAGAGGGGTAATAGATTGGGGGAGGGGGTTATCACTTTGTGAAGGGTATAAATGTCTAACTATTACATTGTTTTGTACACCTGAAACAAACAAATAAAAAAATAAATACACTTGTGTTGTCCCCAGAAGGATCAATTTAGCCTCACAATGAAAGATTTCAGCATCAATGAGTATTCCCTTTGATGACAGAATACATGTAACTGTGTTCATTCTAGTCTGTCTATATCTCAGAGCCTCACATTTTGAGGACACCATACCACAGCAATCATCTACATCCTGAAAATTTCTCCTGAACAGATCCAACAATAAAGGTATTTGTGGTGCAAGCAAACCGAACTTGCCACTAGATCCTTGTAAAAAATACACTCTACTTAAAATCTGCTGGCCCATATTTTTAGTTTTCTATTCTTCCCTTCCCTGAGGCATTTCACAAATACCACGATAAATTTTTTTAAATATCAGCATTCTTTATCCCCATCAGTCTCATATAAATTGTTACTAGTTCTGGGCAAGCAGCGTTCAGAAAAAAAGGTAAACAATCTTCCTATCAGATGAATTTATCGACAATCCATTTTACAGGAGCTCAGGAAATCCCCCTACCCTCTACCTTCATCCCCAGTGGCTGTGTCCCCAAATCTCTCCTTTAGAAAAACATGGTGACATGAACACCACTGCTTTCACCAATATTCATTCAAGACTGGGGACACCTGATGGATTTCTCCAGGGGATGAGAATCAGCGCTGCTGCTTATCTTCCCCTCGCAAGACATCAAGCAATTAGGTGCTCCCTGGAAAAGCATGCCACTTCCCCATGGAAAAGCATGCTGCTTTCCCGGAAGTGAGCAAAGCTTCCCTGTAGTTACTGTATGTGGGATCTATCCAGCTAGGCTATCCAGCTGGTGTCTCAAGGAGACTTTGTGCCTCACGGAGCCATGCTAACTCCATTTCCCTCCTAAAACAGTTTTGTTAGTGGAGCTGGAAAGTGGAAATAAAAAGAATCATCAAAAAGACTATGTACCTCCTGGTTTCAAGACCAAAGTAATATGTACTCTGAGCACCCCTGGCAGGCCACAGTCAAGAAAATGATGCTGTTATGGAAGCTTATGTCGGTGGAAATGCAAGCAATGAGAATTGCTGGTGAGTAATAGGCTTCTCATTGGTACCAAGTGAGAAAAAGCGAAGAGTGAGGTCTATATAGAATCTAATACATGAAGACTACATGCATTTAGTATTTATTGCAGGGATCTTTTATAACTGGGCAGAGGGAGGGGAAGGGAAATTAGGTTTTAAGTAAGATGCAATGATAGTCTGTTTCATCATATCAATCTCAAACACTCAATTCCAAAGAATTCTACAAAGAACCACCTACTGATAGGTGGATCACAAAGGTCTCAGCATTGCCAACGGAAAACCACCCAAGAACGCTTTCCTTACAAGGTGGTCACCTTGCTTACAGGCTGCTCATTGGACCAAAATCCTCCCAGGACCCAGCTCTCTCCCTGATTGGAGAACTAGAGCAAAACATCTCAAAGCTGTACACAGTCAACATAACTCTCTTTTTAAGCAACCTCGAGAATGACGCAACCGACCTGGCATGTGAGAGAATGAGTTTTGTAAAGCAGGCAGAAAATTCCATCACCGAACAGTTACTTCTCATGCACATATTCTGACCTAAGAAAGCCCTATGTCTCTGTAGCCTACCACCTTTCTTATAGTTAGATTCATCCTATAACCTTCAAAACGATTTCCACATTTAAATGATGGGCTATCCAGATAAAAATAATGGAGGTGTTAGAAAAGGATTTTTCTGCTAGAAAAATCTTATCACTCACGCCACTGATGAGTATATCACTAGTTCTTGCTGGAGGAATGTACATTCAAACAAAAGATGTAAGACTCCCCCAACAAGAAAGTGATAAAACTTCAGAAAAGCGATACAAATTGCACAGGAAAAATATGTCATGCGAGAAAGGACATGGTTTCTGTATGGAAGTTGACTAAGGGGCTTCCTGCTTCCCCTGAATCAGTAGGGCCTGCACAACTTAAAATACTTAGAGCCAGAAATCTCCCAGCTGAGGCAGCTTGTGGATGGATTCACAAGAAAATACCTGTACCCATGGTTATACGCCTATCAGAGAGGACATGCATATAAATACACAAACATATTGAAGGATAGACACCACATTATTAATGGTGGCTATCTATGGGTGGTACAGTCACAGATGACAATGATTTTTTTCCTTTATGATTGTCTGCATTTTCTAAATGTTCCAGGATGAAAATGTATTGCATCTCTATTCAGAAAGAGCTGTTGCAAGAGAAAACAATAAGCTAATCTATAATCCCCACCCCCATCCACCAACCCACAGCCATCGCATTGGGCCTTTAGTGAAAGGAAATTCCAAGATCCCCTTGACACAAGGTGAAAGCCCAGCAAAATGCATGTGTAAGCTCCAAAGGAATACAAGCCCAAGGCCACTTACTGGGCAGAGGAGAGGGAATTCCCTGAACCAATAACAGACAAGTAATACATGGGAATAAAAGTTCTGGGTGGGGTAAAATTGAAACTATAATCTCATCCCTTTGTCTGCGATAAGACTATTAGGGAAAGTGTGTGAATTATACATCTTCTCATTCATTAAAAGGGATAAATTGTGATATTTTTTCCCTATTGTAAGCTCACTACTTACATGTATTTTTAACACAGATTGTAATACTTTTTATTATAAGTGGCAGTTCCACAATATTGTTATGTATTTCTCATAAGGAAGGTATATTTTCTTAAATTGCGTAAGCATATGAAAATTTCTGGTATATAAAATTAACTTAACACAGACCCTGAATAGTCACTAAAATTCACAATTATCCCCTTTAATATAGTACTGTACTTTGCTCTGAAAATATAAATTCTCACATTTATAGTACGTAAAACACAATAATAAATGATAAACATAACACACAATTCAGGATGCATTCCTTTATCAACTTTAAATTCTTTAACCTTTCCATAGTCATAACAGCTTATCTTGATGGAGTTTGAATGCTATTTCCATTGTGCAGACAAAAGCTCTCTGTAAGATACACAGCTGTGCCCTAAGTTACATGAGTAACAGAGTAGTACTTATTTAGTGAGCACTTACTATAAGCCAAGCACCATAACAGGCATTTTTGTAGTTTATATCTTATATCTGAGGCCTAATGCAGGGATCCAGCAAACTTTTCTGTCAAGGGAAAGACTACCTTTGAAACTTTGTGGGCCATATGGTCTCTGTCACCACTACTCTGTCACCACCGGAGCACAAAAGCAGCCATATACGATGCATACATGAATGGACATGGCAGTGTTCTAATAAAACTTTACAAAACAGGGGAAAGGGGGAGCCGATAAGACCAGTGGACCATAGTTTGGTGATGCTGACCCAAATTCTACCATAGCCTACCTTCTTAACCTTGGGTGAGCTACTTCATCTCTATAAGCCTCTGTTAGCTCATCTGTAAAAGGTAATAATGATCATACCCAGAGCACAAGTTCATGGTAAGGATTTAGAAGAAAGGTGTTAAGCCATTAGCCCACTGCCTGACAGCAGTACCTGGTAAAAATTAATAATATTACTCATTATTATCTTCACTGAACCTCAAAACAACCATGAGATGGTTATTTTTACCCCCATTTTAGAGGTGAGAAAACAGAAACTTAAAGAGTTAAGCAATTTAACCACTGTCCCACATCTAACAGATAATCGTAGGGTTGGGATCAAACTCAGATTCATTTCCAGGAGGTTTAACCATCTCTGGCAATGATTAAAAACTATTGTGTGGGCTTGAGGCTCTCTTAAAATAGGCTGCTCATAGTCAAAGACTGAAGCATAATTATTTCACCCTAATACACAAACTAAGTCCAAAAAACTTCACTGAAGACACACTGACAAACTCAACACACAGAACAAGCTGTGCTGACGGTGAGGAGAATTCATGAAAACTATAGTTTATGTATAAACTTGCTGTGTTATTTTTGAAATCTGGGCCCAAGCACATGCATATCTCTGCCTCTCTGGACCAACAACCCATTAGTGATTTTAAACAATGTAGTTCAACAGCATGCCTACAAAAGGTCCACTGTAGCTCTCTTCCTCTCACCTTGACCTTTACTTTCTGTTCTCAAGTTGCCTGAGTTCTCAGACACACTGCAGGTGTGTCACTAACCAATTATTTTTAAAAATCTAGGCAGTCACTTCTCTCATAATGAAAATATACACTCCGGTGAAGCCAATTAATAGTCTTCCATTTTAAATCGTGCCCCCCTGCGTCTGTCCATTTTTACTTTCTGGCATGCATTTATCTAGATTACAAGTGGTCTGCGAGCAGAAAGGCAAGCATGGAGCACCTCCAGCCGGGAAAAGCAATGAATTTGGAGACAGGTCCGGAACGAGATTTCACACGGGGAGAGTCCTCCAAGATGTTTATAAATCGAAAATAACTTCAGACTAACAAGCACAGCATGATTGCACCTTCTTCCATGGAAAGCACACTACATGAGTTTCTAAACAAAGAGGAAAAGCTGAGACCACGGGCCACTCCCACAGCAGCTTTTCTGCCTCTGGTCTAAGCTCCTCCCAGAGTGATTCTCTAACGCGCAGTTCGTGCCACACTCCTCCCTTCCTGAAAACCCCTCCGAGGGTGCTCACAGGAGGACAGCTGTCCTCCCCCACCCCCCGCCCCCGCCATGCCTTGGCTCCCCCTTTCCTCTCCAACCTCAACTCCTATCAATCACGTTTCCCCAGCCCTCCACTCCTGACATGTGCCATTCGTGATCCACGACACCAGAAACACCAATCTTTAAGCCCAAATCACTACTTCAAGCACCCCACACACACACATCAAACTGTCTGCTCCACCATGAAGACCTCAGGGCCCATCTTGACTATTAAAAACAATCCTTTCATGGTACCACATCCATAATTTGCACTCATCTCACTCAAGGTACTATTCACACAGAATCACAATTACAGTACTTATTTACATCTCAGTCTTCCAGGCTTTTGGGAGCCAGAGGTTTTTCTTAGTTGCCTCTCAGTAAGTCAGTTTATATAGAACAGCACCTGACTCATGGGTGACAATAAAAATATATTTGTTAAGTGAATGAATTAGTTACTTTTTAAGCTAATCTGATATTAGCCCTAAATAGTACACTTTCATGTCATCCACATTACTGAGATATGCCACTTCAAGTCATTTACAGGCAAAAATCATTGATGTGATGCTAAAATTAACTGGAAGAAACCACCAGAAACCATGCTGAGGTCTGAAAGGCATGATGTGGAAATTAGAATTCATCTGGAGGTTGAAAGGCTTGAAGCAGCTCTTGCTACCAAGTTCAATGTCTGTTTAACATGCAGATTCTATCAGAGCTCTTTATGAAGTGTATTGTATATTTCTCCTTTTTTCAGTTTTTTATTTACTGATCCAAACACAACTGGCATAAATTATTCTAATGGAGGGGGTTGGGAAGGCTGTAAAATAGCAATCAATCAATCAGGTTAAACAACCAGCAAAAGAGCAGGCTGCTGCTGGGGCAACCTTGACCTTTCCGTCCTCTTCAGCACAGGTGACCATCTATTCACCCCCACCCAGAGGCCTGCCTGACAAGGCACCTGTCTTATTTGCCTTAATTGGGGTAACACATGCATGTGCTTAGCACTGTCTGCACAACACAGCTGAGTAAGACTGGCAAGTCCCTTCCTTCTTCACTCGTTCTCCTCTTCATGCCCCTGGACCACCGGAATTCCTGCTCTCTTTTGAGTCTGAATCTTCCCATTTCCAAGCCCATGCTTCTTCGCCAAGGCCAAGGCCAGCCTTAACACTGTACGGAGTAGGAGAACACTCACATCCCGAGTGTGATTTTTTTTTTCATGAAAGGGAGAAAATGTCTCACACACACACATACAGCCCCGACCAGCCCCCAATGAATTTCTCCAACCCCTGGTGTCGTGTCTGAAATTATTTTACTAGAGAAGACTCCCTTTTTCCTGTTGAGTTCTTTCACTTGGAGTTGCATATGAAAATGCAAATGGCCCTGAGAAGGGTAACACTATCAGTTAACAACACCTGATGTGCAGTGAGGGGTGCTGACAAAAATGCCTATGGAGACAAGACTCCAGGCATGAAACACTAGCCAGGTATCCAGGTAGCATGCATTTCACAGAAGAGGAAAAGGAGCTCGGGATGGAGAACTCAGCGAACAAAGACAACCCTCCCAATTTTGCCAAGAGCCTCTTCTGCTTTAGGTGACAACTCTCTGGTCAATTACAAACCCCTTCGCCATCTTGGCTGTGCTTTGAAACTAGGGACTCTGGGTTAAACCCCACTGTTTAAAATTGATTTCTCAGTGATCCATGAATATTAATTAATATCAATCCTTCTTCTATCAAATACATTGCAATTATTCTTCACCCCTCCCCCCCCAAAAAAAAAATAGGTACTAGTGTCCACTGTAACGGCACAGCATATGCTCAATAAATGTTAGTAATTTTAGCTCCAGTCTTCCCAAGAGTCAGTCTTGTCTAAGTATTGCTGAAATGATTATTTTTGAACATAGCTTTAAGGATGCTCACTCTTTCTCAAATACCTCTATAGCAGTGTCCAACCAGGTGGCTCAATGTTGACAAACTTTGAGGCTATGAAGGCCTTTCTCAGTTGACTCTTTCCTACCTTGTATCTCCCTCGCTCTCACATATTAACACAGGTGATTTTCACTGATTTTTTGCTACAATTCCATCTCATGTCCATGAAAGCTTCCTTTCTTCTGACTCTATTTTGTTTTTCTGCCTTTCTTTAAAAATAGTTGAAAGTTATCAGTTATTCTGGGGAGGTGTGTCTTTTCTCTTTTTTCAGACTCCACACTGCCTGTACTTTCATGTTTGAAAATGGGGGGAGGGGGAGTATGTCTGACAATTGTTTTAAGTGGAAAGAACTTTGGCATTTCTCAATCAAATCTACTACTTTACAGATGAGTTCACTAAAACCCAGAGGTATTATTGCAAACTATAAAGACAGCTAAAAACGGAGAGAGGGGTCTGGGACCTAAAGGTTTCAGTACTTAGCAAAATGACTGCTTAACATAAAATGATGAAATTTGTAAAGTATTTATAATATGGTCAGAGTTTTTGAAAAAAACTGCATTCCTATCCCTTGCCAAGAAACTTAATATCACCAGTTACAATCTTAAGTTTTCAATTGGCTGTGTCATAAGCACTTAATGTAAGAACTTAGGGGTAACTATCATTATTTTATACTCATAAACTACAGACATTTTGAAACTATCAGAGGGTTTTTATTCCTGTGTATTTTAAATTTGCAGTATTACTTAAAAAAGTTATTTTAATAATTCTCTACATCTAAATGCAACATAAAATAACGTTTTATTTACTTTTTATTTTTTTAAAGATTTTATTGGGGAATTGGGG
>NW_017731615.1:1238404-1243212 GCF_001890085.2 Hipposideros armiger | reverse complement strand
ACAAGTTGCTGTCCTTTTGTTCTTCAGTCTAGTTGTGGAGGACGTTGCTTCACTGGCCCATGTTGGTATTATCATTGCGCTCTTCCCGGGTGAGGCAGATTGGTTGCCGGCCTCTGGACAGCAGCTCACAGCAGCTCTTGGCAGCTCACACCTGCTGCCAGCGGCTCACACTGCTGCCAGCCACTCACAGTAGCTTGGCAGCCCACTGCAGCAGGGGCTGCAGCCTATGTCGTCACTGGTGACACACGGCAGCCCAGCTCCAGGTCGAGCTGTTGTTCCCCATCTTAGCTGTAGAGGGCAGTGTCACTGGCCCTCATGTAGGATCCTAACCCAGGCAGTGCTGCTCAGAGCTGGCCAGCTCTTAACACACCACTCAGCCAGCCCTAAAATAACGTTTTAAAATGTAAAATAATTCACCATAATTACAAAGCCATAGAATTATAGCTAGAAGGAATGAGCTGGTGAATATATCACAACCAGTTGGGGGTGGGAGGGTACCTGATTTGCAGCATTTTTCAATTTCCGTGGTGCAAATACTTCCCCCAATTTCCAGTTAGTAAGAAGAGGTCAGGGATCATGGGATGGGCAATGTTCCATCCAGGATGGCTGTAGCACATCCTGGATAGAAGAGACCAGAGTAGCCTTTACCTTCCTGGACCCTTCCTACAGAACCAACCATTTTATAACCCACTATATCCTGAACACATGCTGATATAACAGCTATACATTATTATGTTTACCTACTGGACTCTCTCACAGTGGCTCTCAATCTTTCTTGGATGTAAAACACAGTAAACACATTTTACCTCATGGCCCACCCCATGAACACACATATATGCAGTTTTATAAACACAAACACATAGAACAAAAAAAGACGTTTCACAAGATAAAACATACTAAGTGCAATGCACTAAAATTTTCAATTCTCTTCCATTTTGCTTAAAAAATTCTGATCTTGGTCCACTAAATTGGATTCATATACCACTATTTGACTAGGGCCCCCAAACTGAAAACCAATGCTCTAATAGATACTAAACTCATTAAAGATAGGATTATAACCGAGGTACCCAAAAAATGAACACATTTTAAGAGATGTTATCTCTGTATTACTTTTTAAAGTTGAATTAAATGTGTATGTATGACGTTCGCTCAAAAGATCACATTAATCAAATGAATGCTAGCATCATTCTTTTTTTTTTTGGTATTACAATTTTAATACAGTTTTTTTCTTCCTAAAATGTGTCTACTTTTTTTTTGGTACCCTCTGTATATCGTTTTTATCTCCTCCTATGTCTAGTAATTATTGAGGCCCAAGACGGTTAAGTAACTTCTCCAAAGATGCACCTCCCATCATTGACAAAAGATCCCTTAAGGCAAAAGCTTATCCATTACACAGAATCGGAATATTTATAGCTTGACACTGAAAGTTAAAGGATCTTCCAAGACAGCCTACCCTTCATCAGAAATGGACGGAGAAGTTCTTTAAAAATTGTACTGATCCCATCACTGATGAAAGTTGGACCTGTTACAGTGCAGCCCTATGCCCAACCTTACCTGTTTGCCTAGGACGACTAGGCAAATCTGAGTGACCACCATTTCATTATCATTAATAATATTTACCCCTCAAAAGTGTTGAAAAGATACCCATCTTTTTTTAGAAAACATTTTCAATCCTCCAGGGAAGGGAGCCCTATAAATGCTGATTCATAGTAAACATATACAATATACATACTTCTACATACAGTATACATTAAAACCAGCTTTCTCCTAACCGGAGCCAAAGACGTCCTTGAAAAAAAAATACTCAGGAAAATAAAACCTGAATCCACAGCCTTTTCGCTTCAGCGTGCTCATGCACCACACGCTTTTTTATAGGTAGCATTAAATGTACACTCCAGTTTCAAGACAATCCAAATAAGCATCTTCACTAAAATACACACCACCATTAATCATCTCAGTGACAGTGCTCCAATTTAACATCTTGGGGATTTCCTCCCCTTCTTCATCATTTATTTGCCAATATTTCCTTGTTATGAATATCCCCCTGGTGACTTTGCCTGGCAGTCACAGCTGTGCTGCCTACTGTGTCTACCTTGACTACAAATAACACCAATTCTTTAAAAAGCCAGCCCTTGAGATGATACCCACGGTTAGAAGGAAGGGCTTTGCTGGGGGCTGAATTCCTGTTGACTTCATCCGGGCCCCTGACCTTAAATAGCTACACCTCAGCCTTTAAGCAGAGAGTAATTTCAGACAGATGAAACTGGCTTCATTACAAATGAGCAGCAGTTGGCCGTCGGTCTCCAATTACTTGAATGGTCAATAATCCACGGCTGCTTTACCATGGTCCTTAAAGGACCCCCTTCTTACACAACAAAAGGCTTCTTCAAATATCCATGAATCGCAACCAAGTCACAAAATCACTACAAAAGACAGAATCCTGACCACCAAGAGCCAGAATAAATGACTCACAGATACAAATTTTTAAAAATAATCATCAGACACAAGGTTGCATTACAATCACACCAATTCTGATAGAGAGAATGACACTATCTAGGCAACAGAATATCAACAAATAAAGTCAGAGACAAATAAGTAGCAAATATTCAGGGAGGAGTCCCAGCCCCATTCCTTATCCATTTTGTGTCCATTTCAGAGAGCAGCCTTCACCGGCTCCAGGATTTTCTGATTGTTTATAAAATGGAAACCATGAAAGAAATTGCTCTATAAGCAATCAGAGGAGTAAAGGAAAGTAGAACTCACCAGCTCATAGTGAGAAAGGATTTTTAAGGAAAAATGATATTTTTTCTTTCAACAATGAAACTCTACTGCCGAAGAATTTGGGTTCTACACCCAAAACACACCAAAATATATCTGTAAAGTATATCTAGAAAGGTTAATGCCATCAATGGAATTATGTTTACCTTACTTTACATTTTTATAAGGGAATTTCATTAATTAAAAGTTAATGTGACTTCAATTAGTATTCCAGAGCTGTTCTAAAAAGCATAAACTTTATCCATCTTGAGAAGACTCCAATTTAGACTAGTGTTTTAAAAAACAAAAAATTAAAACTTTCTTCTTAGCAAAAGCAATGCAAGGCAAGCTATGATAGCAAAATGCCTTTCCTCCTCAAAGTGGTGACTTCAGTGATAGTACAACACCTTGTTACCAACAGTGCAGATTCCGTTAAGTAATGGACAAAGCAAATGGCAGCAAAGGCAGAGGACTCAACTTCAATTTAACTGTCCTATAAGGTACATAGTAATTAGCTGCAAAGCTCTGAAATCTTAGCTAGCATGTTAAGTCTGCTACATGACAGTATAATTTGACTTCTTAAAGGATTATGCAAATTACAACTCATCATTCCATTACAGGATTGAAAAAAAGTGACAGCTAATTTATACATAACACACCTTTCAAATCCCTAAGATGCACAGCACCTGTGCAATGTATTTTGCCGAGATTTTCTTGCATATAAGTACTTGTTTATTGCAATATAAAGAGGCTTAACTAAGAGCTTTAATACAATCATTTTTTTAAGAAAAACCTCTTAGAGCACAATTTCAAAAGAATTCACATTTTTTTCCTGTCTTGATTTCAGAGACAAATTTTTGGTTGTTTTTATTTGGTTTGGTTTTGGTTTTTTTTTTCTTCCCCACTAGAGAAATATAAGGTTTCAATACAAGGATATTTTTGAATAGCTGGCAACCACAAGCACTGATGCACGAGCCAGAAGGAAGACTCACAAAGATTTCAACATACTTCTGGTAGGTAGATTCACAGTAGATTCCGTCATATCTGTAGATTTTCCTACATTCTGATTGGTTGGGCAGAGGATGCTGGGCAGTTATTCTGTAGAGGCATCAAAAACAGATAGACATAACTAGAGGTTCCCTACAGTCAGCTGGAATGCAGGATAACAAGTATGCTGAAATTTAATATAGTTTGCTTTCTATGCTTCTGAACTATATACATATTCACAATGTGTACATACATATTCGAACATTAACTTCCACTTTTAGAAGCCTGCAGCAGAGAAAACTTTTCGTTCTCCATCAGAACAAAACAACAACTTTTTTTTTAATCTCCGAGTCATAAAAGTGGAAGAAACGAAAGACAAGGTCTAAATCTTAACTCACTCTACAATCCCCATGATTATATTCTCAAGGAAATGTTTAAAATAAAAAACAAATGTCATTAGTGGTTTTGTTACAGGATTGTCATTAATTCAATCATGCATTCCCACTGTAGCCCACTGTAAATTAGCTCTAAAACCTTAGTAGAGAAAACATATTTTTCAGCTCTACTCAATTTATATAGTTTGTATGCTACTGACTTCTAAAAGGATAGGATACGGCTTACAGAACTAAACCCAATTAGGGATGAAAACACAAGCGCGGCCGCCGGGAGCACAGGTTAGATGTTAACAGGCACCTGAGATGAGCTGATTACAGTGGCTCCGGGGTTTCTTTGGCAGTTAAGGCAAAAGGGGGGAAAAGGCTCCTATGTACAATTTTCATCCGTATCACTTAAGCATATAAATTCATCGGAGACTCCCTGCATTGCACAGACATACAAATGCTGAGAGTTTTCTGACCAGTTCCTTCAACTGACAATCTCTTCATTCATGGAAAAGTATTTAAGAAATCTATCCTGTTGTATTTTACAAGAAAGTAATACAATGTAATCAATACACAATAGCAATAAGAGTACCAAACCCTTCCTGCTAATACCACTTTATCAGAAAAGGTAATATAATAGCTAATCCTTTATCATATATATGTATTTAATAACTTCTTAATTAT
>NW_017731615.1:1195904-1233404 GCF_001890085.2 Hipposideros armiger | reverse complement strand
TCCTGTTTCTAGTCATCTGTCTCTTACCTCCCTGATGTTTGAGGATTCCCACATCTGTCCCTAAGTAATGTTTAGGAGCCCATGCTTTGGAACAGACCTGAACGGAAATTCGAGCTCTGCCAAACACTAGCTAGCTATGTGACATTGAAAAAGGGGCACTTTCAGATCGAAAGACACACATGGGCTGAAAGTAAAGGGATGGAAAAATATATTTCATGCAAATGGAACTGAATAAAAAGGCTAGGGTAGCAATACTTGTATCAGACAAAATAGACTTTAAAACAAAGGCTATAACAAGAGACAAGGACCCGGCAATTCCAGTTGTGGGTATTTATCCAAAGAAATCCAAAACACTAGTCAGAAAAGACATATGCATTTATATGTTCATTTCAGCATTATTTACAATAGCCAAGATACAGAAGCAACCCAAGGGTCCATCAATAGACAAATGGATAAAGAAGAGTTGATACATATTTACAATGGAGTATTATCAGCCATGAAAAAATAGTGTAATATTGCCATTTGCAACAACATGGATGGACCTAGAGGGTATTACGTTAAGTGAAATAAGTTAGAACTGAGAAAGACAAATACCATATGATGTCACTTATATATGAAATCTAAAAACAAATGAACAAAACAAAAACAAATGCATAGATACAGAGAACATTTTGATGGTTGTCAGATGGGTGGGGGTTGGGGAGTGGGTGAAAAAGGGGAAGGGATTAAGATGTACAAATTGCCAGTTATAAAAACAGCCACAGGGATGTAACATACAGCATAGGGAATGTAGTCAATAATATTGTAATAACTATGTATAGTACCAGGTGAGGACTCGACGTATCCAGGTGATCACTTCGTAAGTTGTATGAATGTGTAATCACTATGTTGTACACCTGAAATTAATATAATATTGTATGTCAACTGTAATTGAAAAACTATTTTAAAAAAGAAAAGAAAAAGGAGCACTGACTCTCTGAGCCTCACTTCCGTCACCTGTAATGAAGATAAATTTTACTTCATGAGGATTAGAGATGATGATATAAAGCATTCATCACAATGCCTGGAAAAAAACTAACAGAAGTAACCATTATAACTATTACTCAGCTCATTCGACAAACATTGACTGAGTTACCTGTGTCAATCACTGTGCAAGTGTATCAAGAGGTGCTGTCTAAACTCAGCAGGAGTGTGACCCCCATGAAGCCCACACACACCACTGCTAACTGGGACCATAAATTAACATCAGCGGATCTGAGAGATTTGTAACCACTGAAAAGTGACCTCTAAACCAGGTTTGATCTACATTTTGCAGATCAGTGCCTTGAAAGGAGCTGAAGTCCCTCCATGGAAAGCCTCCCTCCCCACATGTGTACACACATCACCTTCCATCACACTGAGTGCTATGTCCCCTCGTGGCAAGAATAGCATTGTAGCGTGCTAGTCTGTACTCTGAACTTGCATTCAGTGTTAGACTGCCATGCTGCAAAGCCTCTTAGCCCCTGAGCATTCTCGGTCCCTTCAGAGATGCATGTGCTCAGCACAGTGGACCATTTACCACTGTGACCTCTCTGTCTCCATGAATTTGGGGTTCTGGGAAATAGTTCTAAACCATAATGCCTCAGAAAATTATGCCAGTCCTATACCTGTAACTAGACAAAGAAATAAAAGACATTAAAATGCAAGTTCTACATGGCTTGAGGCACTGTTTTATTCATGGTGGTGAAAGGGTGGGTAGAGAGCAGTAGGCAATTGGGGGTTGGGGGCGTCCTCCCAAGGTCAAGCAGCTCAGGATGCTGGACCAACAATTGCAGAAACAATGGTTGGAGGAAAAAAGCTATGCCTGAAGGCACAGCCTGACTTCAGGGATCTGGATGAAGGGAAGAGCAATTTGCAACGATGCAGGCCCGTCATTTGTCCTTAAGAGCTATGCCACAGTGTGTCCCTGCAGCGCTGAGCCCACTAAGAGTCCATTTCCAGCAACCAGTCTCCAACAGCAAAAGAACTACATGTGTATGTATTAGGTTAAGAGAGCCAGTTTTCTTTGAGCAAGAATAACTTACATTTATATACAGATGACCCTTGAACAACATGGGGATTGGGGTGATGACCTCCACATAGTTAAAAATCCACCAATAACTTCTGACCCCCCCAAAACTTAGTTGTCTCTCGATATCCATGGGAGGTTGATTCTAGGACCCCTATGGATACCAAAATATGCGGGTGTTCAAGTCCCCTATATAAAATGACATAAATCAATACTTAACTGTTGGTCTTCCCACATCCACGGACTCCCAACCACAGACAGAAAATAGTACAGGTATTTACTGAAAAAAAAAAAAAGAACTGCATAGAAGTAGACCTGCGCAGTTCAAACCCATGTTGTTCAAAGGTCCACTGTAATACCATACAGCCTTCAAAATGATCTCTACAACAGCCATGTGTTTTTATTAATATTTAAATTTTAAAACGAAGACACTGAGACTTGCAGCATTTAAGTCACACAACTAATAAATGCGCAGAGCTGGTTTTCCGAGCATCTCTTCTGACCCCAAGTCCATTACTTGCTTCTCCAAACAGCCAATTTTCTGAAAAGGATGATTTCCACTGGCCAGTTCTGCTATAAATAGGACAATCCATCCACAGTGCAAATGATCATCTCTAAATTATCTATTCAGATTTCATAAACCTTTTTTTTTTCAATGAAAGAAGAGTAGGCTCTACAGTGAATGCCAGGTGGAGAGCCTTCCAGAGCTAGAAGAAACACTTAGAGGAAACCTGTCCTTTCATTGAGGAAGCTGGGGCTCAGGAAGGTCAAGAGACACGCCAGGTGCACCCAGAGAAGTAGTAACAGCTGGATAAAGACTCAGATACTGTATGGCTTACAGGGCAATAGTCCTTACATTGGACAGCACTGCCAAAAAGCCTTTAGCAACAACAAAACACTCCTAAGTGCTTATGTCACCCCGGCACGAATGTCAGGAGGTTTTCCTGATCACCCTTGATTGGGCCGATCTACAGTCTCAGGATCTGTTTTGAAATGATTGGAAACGCTGGTCCCTATCTACCAGTGTTTCACTTTCTGCTCTTCACCTTCTTTTGAGGACAGTCATGTGCCCAAGGCTCGTTAGACATGGGTGTAAATCATTAAACAATTCAAAGGCAGAAGTCAAAATTCACTCACACTCTGTCCCCAGAAATCAGGGCCTTCCTTTGCTGTATTTGTCCTGGATAGGAACTGCAGGCGTGATGGAGGTTTGAGACTCAAAGGCGTGGCTGTCCCATTTCAGTTATCTGACTGATTACCAAGCCATGATTAACCTTGCATATTGAAGAAATAATTTAGGCAATGAAATCGTTTCACTTATTGGTTTTACTAAAGTATCATTAGAAGATTTACCTAAGAGTCGTTTTAACTAGTAACTACTTTACCCTTTCTCGGGCTAATTTTAACCTACATTTAGCATTAACTTTTACTTCTATGCAAATGACGCCCAAGTCTCTATGCTCGGCTTTCACCTTAATCCCAAACCTAAGGCCTGTACATTCATCTATCTATGGGACATTTCTACCGGAAGCTTCCACTTAGCCCATCACCTTTTCTCCTTCACTGGCTCCTGCATCCCCTGCTGGAATTTCCTCAGAGATCAGCCCCACCCCTTCTCCCAGGCACCACACCCAGAACTGGCCCTTTACTTCTCCCTTCCCTCATCCTCCATTTACAGAGTCAACAGGCCCTTTCTCATTTGTCTCGTACATATCTCTGTAAAGTCACTTCTCCATTCACAGCGCCCTATGCTTAGTTTAGGAAGGTTATGTTACCTGGATTACTGCAACCTCGTCCTCCAAGTTCTCCTAGTTTAGACCCACCTTCCTTCACATCATCTGCCACATTGTAGGAAAGGGGCTTTCCACATGCATGTCTGATTAGATCACTGCCCTGAGCAGCTCCTCCAGCATCACAGCTTGGCGTGCAAGGCTTACCTGGATCTGGCCTCTGCCTACCTCTGCAGCTCCATCCATCAGCCTTCTCCCACACCAATCCTTTGCTTATCACCACCTCACACCACTTGCAGCTTCCACACGCTACATGTCCCTACATGCTTTCTCGTGTGCCATTTTCTCTCCTCCAACGGCTTTGCCTCTTACTTCTCTGGCTTACTTACATGGATCTTTCAGAACTTACCTAGTTCATGACTTTAAATGGCTTGACCAACATCAAAAAGGGGAGCACATCTTTCATCTGTATGAAATTTTCTCTAGTAAAGCTTTTTTTTTTCTGTTAAATTGCGAACTCTAGTTGTGAATATGCTTTACATTTTAGAATTCCAATTCTAAAAACTGTTGTAAAGCCAAAAGGCCAGTGAGTATGTATCCTTACAGTCCAGTCTATATCTAAGAACACCTCAGGAAAGGCTCGTAAAAGGATTAAGACCAAACATCTCTACAGGCTGTGAACAGCCATCCCCAACCCTGCCCCGTTTCCCTCTTGTGTAGTCTGAAGGCTCTAGAAATAAATGTTTCTTCTTTATGAGGTAATCACTCTAATCTTTTTCTATACAGCCTGAAGATCTAATTAGCGACTCTTTGTTCAGCCTTACCCAAAACTATTTTTAGCTGGAAAAAAATCCATCAACTCAGATTGGAACTGCTCATGGGACTCTTCTCTATAGCTCTCTTGCAC
Source organism: Hipposideros armiger (assembly GCF_001890085.2). Lineage (NCBI taxonomy): Eukaryota > Metazoa > Chordata > Mammalia > Chiroptera > Hipposideridae > Hipposideros > Hipposideros armiger. The sequence goes on along the minus strand of NW_017731615.1, from coordinate 1,228,720 downwards.
AACTGAACTAAGCTTAACAACTTTCTCAACTGGAACAAAAATTAAAACCTCACAAGATAGTAAACCAGCCCCATCTATACAAGATGTCAAGAAAACCTGGGATTATGGTATATATCCTACCATTAGCAGGGATATTTTTGTTGCTATCTGGCATGGTTAAAAGGCACATGATATCTAGGTTCTTTTGATCACTTGCACAATGAATGAAATCAATTTGTGGTGACCAAAAATAAAGTCAGAAATGTAAAGTACTCTGAAATTAACATAAAGGAAAACACCTCAGAGCAGGTCCCAACTTACAGTTTAAGATTTAAAAGGTATTAAATACTAAGATTTCTCTAGCGAATATCAGTAAAGATTCACATGGGGGGAAAAAAGCCTTATAAAATCCTTTCTCTAGTTCAGGATGACATGAGGGGCCTATAGTAGTCTAGCCTCTGTCTCCTAATGGCTACAGTAATAGAACTGTAACTAGATACCCAGCCTCCTTTGCAGCTGGGTATGGTCATATGACTGTGTTCTCTCCAAAGAATGGGAGAGGAAGTGATGGGCACCACTTGCAGGTCTGGGCCTTAAGATAGTGGGCATGTGCTTCTCCATACCTTTCCCTTCCCTCAAGCTGGATCGAAGTAACTAAAATCTAGCTTTGACCACGCAGACAAGAATAAAGCTGATGGTAGGGCAACAAAAGAGATGGTCCCTGGGACCATGAATGGTCCTGTGGAGCAGAGCTACCCCTTCAACTGGGCCACTCAGCTTGGGCTAGTAAATGAAAAAGAAATAAACTTCAAAGTTCTTTCAGCTACTACTGCATTTTACAGTCTTTTTGTTACAACTTCTTAGCTTTTCTCTAACTAATAATGCCTATTCAATTTTTTCTACTTTTCCCCATCTTCAAAACCTAGCTCTTCTGTGGAGTCTTTCTGAGACACCCATAGCATATCTATATCTCTTTTCTCATCTCCTCTGTTCTCATGTTCATTACAGCTCTCATCACAGTTCATTTCAATGATTTGGTTACCCTTCTGCATCCTCTATAGAACTCGTAGAATTCTGAAGGCAAGAATTCATTATATCCTATGTCTTGCACAATGCTTGGCACACATTTGTGGCTTAATGAATCCTGCATGAATAAATCAAGTTGAGAACCACACAGACTTTCCTAGATGTATTGAAAGTAAAGAATACTTGTTGATGTACACATTTGCCTGCTCTCACTCAACAGTAATCATGCTGCTAAGTATTAGAAGAAATGCTGAAGTCTTCCAATGCACATGCCCTTTCTCTCTAGTGAAAATATGAGTGAAATATAATTGGTTGCCTTGTCTAAAACCATGGTTCAAACGTATAGGAGTAATAAATGTTTTAAATAAGTATAATTAATAGAGGGAAAATGGCAAAAAAAAACTTAGATAAGTTACTCTACATTAGCAATAATTATTTAATATTGATAATTTTTGTTATTAAAATTAATATGATTATTCATGATAAAGAGTTATATAACAGTAACTTTGGCCTCCTTTCCAATTAAGTACCTTTTCAGTTTTTTAAATAAATGGCAAAAAGAAGTAATATGAACTTTACCTCTGACTTCTAGCATGAATGCCAATGATACCAACATTGGTTTGATCCAAGTACTACACTGGATTACACTGTCTATGAAAAAATATTACACAAAAGTCAAATATGAAAAATATATCATGTTTGCAGACATGATAGAAAGAGAGGAAATTGGAGATGAAGCAATGTGATTAATTACTGTGAAGCAGATTATTAGAAGAAATTACTTTGCACATGCAAATATTTTCTCTGAATATTTTGTGCCTTATAAATATTTGTGGAGTTTTTTTTAACTTCCATCAGTCTACTTTATTGTGATATAACAATAGATTTTTAAAGTTCAACTGTTTTGAAATTCACTGGAATTGGACCTTTAAAATTAGTTTATGTTTAATTACCATGTGCTATGTTAAGCACTTTTTTTTTTTCAAATTCCAGCAAGCCTTAACAGCCTTTGTCATGTTACTCTTTTAGTCTTAGGATGAGAAGTAAACAGGTAAAATTGCAAGTAATCTTGACACATGTATTCTATTCATTATAACAATTAAATTTACAGAGTTAGGGAAATGCTCTGGAGAATCTGCTTCCTCAAGTTTGATTTGGGTTGAAGCCAAAACATTTCAGCTTTGGTACTCAAGAGTATTATTTAGAAGATAAATTGCCTGATATCAGATTTTGGGAAAGGTAGAATTACCATCAAGTCTTGTTACACAACAATTCATTGGAGGGAACCTACCCTGTATTATTCAGTTTGCTTATCATAAAAAAGGATTACTACTAAGGAGAATTTAATTGGAATAAAATATCACTGAATTACAGTTTAGTGTAGCATTTCAATAATAAATAGACCACCTCCTTCTCCTGCAAAAAGAAAAAGGTTTTATTTTGAGATTTCACCGTACCACTGGTATGTAATATATATTTAGAAATGTGTTATCATAAATCTTGTAACACCAAAGTAGACTGTACCCACTAATAGGAGAGGTTCAGTATTGATCTTCCACTTCTTTTGAATGACAAAAATGGTTTCAACTTTCAGTGTGGCAATTTCTCAAAAATAAATTTGAGTGGAGGAGATTACATTCAGCTAAAACTACATTATGAAGCAGCAGCAGCGAGGTAATATAAAGTACTTTTCTTGGGTATATTTGAGATCTGTACATATTTTTCAGTTTCTTTCAAGGTCTTGATTCAACAAGATTTATTAGCACTGTCTTCTTTAAAGGAAAAAAATGGCTCTGTATAAAAGTTTGTATTTTTCTGTCTCTAGAACCCACATTTCTGTACTCAACTGTCTCAAAATAACCACTGTGAATAAAAGGCTTTTCTTAACTTGGTTAAGCTGAATTACCACTGATTTCTAGCCAAGATTTACTCTTTTCATGGAAAAACTCTTAATAGAAATAGCAGGCCCTCAAACTGGAACTTTAAAATTGAAATGCTAAAGTGTAATCAAGGATAATATTAATGCTGAGACCAGGTTCACCATGGTTGAGTAAAGTGGCAAGCTGAAGAGTAAAGAAAATAATGCACATCATTCAATAGAACGGGGTGAAGAACAAGAAATGTGCCTCAATTCTAGTACTATTTTGGCAAACGGTGGTTTTATTTTGGCAGGGACTTTCCACATCACTTTGAATAGTTTTATGTTAATAAGATTCCACACATGACCTGAAAATTCCTTATATGATCGGGAGGGGGCGGGGGCACGTCCTCGTTGGAACACATTTGTCCATCTCATCATGAAACACATCATGCATGGTCAGTCAGCACAGCTCCAAAATAGAGAATTCTACACCAAGGATACAAACATCCATTTCAGCACTACTCTCTTCTGGCCATGTTTGATTTCTAATGGCATAGGCAGTGCACCTAGTAGAAATGTCCCCACAGGTGCCATGCAAAAGCCCTAAGACAACATTGCCCTGCATGGAGAAATAATGGAATGTTCCCTTAGTCAAAAGTTGTCCAGGACACAGGACCCAAACTTTTCCTTTTAAAGATGTGGGAATATATAATAGTGTCTGTTCTATGTTTGGTATCTCCTTCTTTGGGGCTGATATATGGCCTCTGGTATCCTGCCATTTTTTACTTACACTTTAAAGAACACTTTTTAATATGCCCACAAAAAGGAAATGTGACATATTTGGAAAGAAAACATGACAGCTTGTTGAGGACTTTCAATTTGCTAATTTAAATGATTGAAGTTACATCCTGTTTTGAAGAAATAATCATCATCTTAAAATCACTGGGTCTTAGGAGAATCTTAGTCAGGCTTTGATTGTATGTCACTACATTCATAAATATCTCCCTGCGTTCAGTACTGGTGCACCAAAGTATATATATGTTCATGCATTTATAAACATAATTTGTCTTATAAATAACTGACCTGGAGCTGTCCCAAGACAGCACATTATTATCATAAGATATTTAGAGAGAACAGCGAACAAATCACTAGAGATTGCCTTGTTAATATGTATTAAATTTTAAGGGAATTACTTCATTTGAACAATTAAAAAATATGGAGAGTCTGTGATAGCAAATCTCTACCTTTCAAGTACCAAGAGTAATAAAAGAGCCTCATACCCTCTCTCACTCCAACAAGCTCTGGACGAGCAGTCAGCTGACTCCATTCTAGTTGTAGTTCTGCCACTTACTATCATTGCAGCCTTGACACACTCAAAGTGTTCTGTGTCTCCGTTTCCTGTGCAAGAAACTGGGAACAGCAGTAACAAGCCCTGGTTGCTTAACAGGGTGCTTGAGAAGGTCAGCTGCATGGGAGGAGTCACTGGCAAGCAAGATCTGTGCAAAGGTGAAGGGTTATTATTAATGTTAGAATTACCTAAATCTGCTACTGGAAAGGATCCATTAAAGATAATCTCATTCACAAACCACATTTTGCATGTGAGAAAACCAAAATCACAGGATGTTAGAAGACTCAGGAAAAGCAGATTATGTGGGAAGCAGACTATGTTTAGAACACCACCTTAGGATTCTATGTTCCTTTCATGATTCCACTCAACTCACAGGATAAAATAATAAACAAAATCATATATGTGCTGATGCCTCTGCCTTCATATGTAGAGGGGGGGGTGGGGGGGAGGGGAGGGTGTATGTGCGTGCGCGCACACACGCTACTAGAGTATCATTGACAATGCAATTGACATTATATGGATTATTTTGTGGAGGGGAATATGCCATTCATTATTAAACAAATTTCATTTCAGTAACACTAAGCAAGTGCACATAAGAATGACTCATTTTATATACAATCGTTTTACAAAGCACCCCCAAATCCTGGTGTTACCTTATTTCATACCAAGATTTTTGGAAAAACTTTACTCCTACCCAGCACTTCACTCATCCATTTGATTCCTGGTCAGGCAAAGCCAAGTAAAGCCATTCAGTTAATTACGCATTCATTTTCTTAGTACATGTAAAAATGCCTATTATTTCCTTGATCCAATAAATTCCTCCATTCAACAGCCTCCTGGATGTAGCTAAAATGCCACCATAAGATATTGCTACTTCCCCCAATAAAGTTATTGAGTGATCAAAAGGACGAATATCCCTGCGAGGTGCTGGCAATTCCTAGTAAGTCAGAATTCTAACAGCTTAAACCTGGAATTTCCCTAGTAAAAATCTACTTTATCATAAACCAACTATTTTTCAACGAGTCATTTCTTGTGCAAGATCTTATTATCTAGTATTCAAAAATGTTTCCTTAAGGGGAAAAAAAAAAGAGAGAGACTCATGGGGGGGGGGAAAAATTAACGTGTCACTAAACAGAATTTTACCAAGAAAATGGCCAAAATGTGTAAATCTACTTTGTGTCTCTTCCCCCTTCTCTCTAAATCCAAACTTAGCTAGAGAAATGTAAAGCCCGATTCCCAGGCCCCAGGCCTTGGGTGTGTAGCCTGCACATGTACTGTGCCTGCTATTGAAAGTGTTTAATAATAGAGGAGCCTGCACTTTCATGTAATTCATAATTAGAGGACGGCTACAACTGCATTATTTAAAATTGAGCCTTTGTTATCAGCACCAGTTTTAGACAGAAGCTGAGAAGCATTTGTGAGCTGTGGCAGACCCAGACTGTTCAAAGCAATTGCTGTTCAGCATGAAAGCTGCAGTGGAGGTCACGGAGCAGGTCAGGAGGAAAGATAGTGTATCGATTTCACACCAGGAATAGAGGCAAAGCGAGGGCCCACTGTTGCTGCATGTGATGTATTTCACTTCAGTTTAAGGCACATTTCATTCCAGTCCGAGGGGGGGTGGGGAGCAAAGGGCAGTGGATTTCACACTGAATCATGATGAATTCTGGACTCGTGGATTCCAGTAAATATCTCCTTCCTGGCATTAAGTATTTTTGTAGCCGAGTGAATATAACGGAAATTAGGCTTCCACCAGTATCAAGAATGTACCTGGAAAAAAAAGGTAACCATGTTGTGGGAAGTTCATTTCCTCCACTTGTTAAAACGCAATAAAAGCAGACGTGAATGTAAAAGTATAAAAGGTATACATGGGACAAGCTCTGAAAAAAAATGACTTCACAATGAGCATCTTTTATGTAGTCAAAATGATGCTAGCAATCACTCAGTGTAAGAAGTCGATTAATAGAAGTAAATCTCTCAGAAAACAATTCTTGGTCATGGCCTCATGGGTCAATTTTTTTGTTTTGTTTTGTTTTTGTTTGTTTGTTTGTTTTTAGCTGAGCCATCCTGCTACCTGTTGGCAGCTCAGCTGCTGCTCAGCTCGGGCTGGACTCGAACCGCTGTTGCTCAGAGCTCAAACTCTTGAGCGAGCTCTTAACCAACTGAGCCACTCGGCCGGCCCTCTCATGGATCAATTTTTGAAATCACACTTGGGATACTGATGGAATCCAAAAGTGTCATTTTGTTTTCCCACATTGCACGTGGGCTTTTCATCTTCTTCATCTCTGAAAAGTTATTCATACTCAAGAAAATCAAGGAATCAATTTATATCAAACTGTATCCTGCCTCAACTTGTCCTAAGATAACTGGGAAACTCTAACACTTGTTTCCAATAAATGCCATTAATTTACAACAACCTCATATGCTTACTGTGACCACCAGCATTTTTCCACTTGCAAAATTTCGATCAGTTGGGTGGGCTTAGGAAAATAAAGTAGCTGCAAGGTGTTTATAATTCTAAACAACTGGAAACCGGGCATCCTTGTTACCTGTCTTCCATTGGAGAAAACTGGTTTGCCCCTGTGTGAACTCAACACACAGGACACCTTACCCTAAATGCTACCCAGCTAATGTAGAAAATAATTTGTTTATAATCATCATAGCATTACCCCTTTTAAAACATACTAATTCCACTCTACACAATATATTTTAAACATTATTTTTCGAACATTTGTGTTTCCTGTTCAGAAACACAAATGTTTTCTCTTTCCAGAGAACCAAGATTAGAAAGAGCTCAGAGACAGCCTCTTAAGTTATTTACATCACTTCTCCACCTAATCTCCACCTGTTCCTGTTGAACTGATCCCAGGCATCCATGTAGGCCCTCGTGTTGCCCTTCTTTCTGCATGCCTCTTGTTGGTTAGTTTATAAGTGAGAATCAATTTGCTATCTGCCACAGAAATAAAGATATGGCAATTAAGGCACATAGCTTGATAGATTTTTTTTTAAATTATTTCATTCGTTCCCAAGCCTCCTTCCCTAAGGAGTTTAAAAATGGAGAGGGAATTAGCACATTTCCTTTTTATCCTACAAAGTAAAACTAAAAAGCTCAGATTGGGAGAAGTACTAAAATAGAGAAGAGGAAGAAATAAATAGATTTTTTTCCCCCACAAGTGAAGCTGACAAATAAGAAGAAACTACACAGGGGTTGGCGGACATTAGATAGAAATCAAGTGACGATTCTTCTGTAGACCAAACTGCCTCTAACTTAAATCTAAAGTACCAAAAATGTCCAAATATTCACAGGAACCCATAAGAATAATCAATCTAATAGTCTTGTAGAAGGATATATATCTTACCATTCCTTCTAATGGATTCAAGGCATCAATCTAACGTCTAAAGGCATTTCATAGAAATGTTTGTTATTGGAAATCTATCTTTTGAAAATCTTGAATATATAGAGTAGGACTTATTTCTCCAAAAAATATTTTGACTAACATAGTAATTTGAGACATATGGCAATGTTCCAACCACCTATCTTAATATGCAATATAAATTTGGAAAGGATTAATGGTGCTGTAATATCTATTCGACTCACAAATACAGGAAGCCTTCACCTAACGTGACCTACCATTGTAGATAGATTCTGTGACTTTAAGTGAAACAGTGTATACCGAAAACAATTTTAGCACAGGCTAATTGGTATGAACAAGAGTTAAGAGCCTATGGTACCTCATCAACATTATAACAAAATGACGGTCAACAAAACGGTGTTATTCAAGGACCTGCTGTATATTGCTAATTTTTAAACCTAATTAAGGTAGCCAGTTCTCATGTTTATTCCTGAGATGATCATGCTTGGCTTCTGTTTTGATATTCTCCCCACTCTATACAGACTTTCAATCAAGAGCCATGGTATTGAAGTGCATTCTAAGCAAATGCACAACAGTTCAATCTCCACATAAAAAACTCCAAAGCTAAAATGATGATGCTTAATCAGAAGTACAACTTTAAATAGCATCTCCGGCTCATAAGCTGGCTGTGGCTTTTCTGCAACATAATAATAATGACACCTTGGGTAAGATGCCTAGACATGTGTGCAGGTAACCCCTTGATAGGTCTGAAACAGAGCACGTTAGTAGTACATCCTCATGTAATTTGTTCAACTCAGGTACATTGGAAACATCCATTCTTTCTACATCCTTCAAAGAATGTCTTCTGGTTTCTCAATAAAGGTTTGTTTTTTTCTTTTCTATGCTTTTAATCTGGAAATGGACAAAATGATTTCCTTCCATGTATATGACAATTCATCCTAGGAGTAAATTTGGTGTGAAGTGAACTTTTATTTCACTTTATATTACATTCTATTTAAGAACACATCTGCTTCAGGTGTTATGTACCACAGTAATAAATGCTACACCACCATATAGTCACATGCTTTATTCTGGCCCTGGCAAAATTACAACAGAGTCCAGGAATGTCGCTGCTGGTACTGCCCCCACTGGCTATTTTTCCTTATCCCCCCTGCAGGCATCCAGCACCTCTCATTGGCCAGGAGTCTTTACAGGATCAACCCTGTAGTGTCCCAGGCAGCAATACTGTCCTTCCTTCCTGGAGGACCTTCTCCTCCATCACCTTGATCACCGCTCTCTGTGAACACCTTGTTCTGACCAAGCTGCCACCTGTTACTATAGACTTTAATAACTTCTTCCTCCTCAGAGAACTGGCCCAGAGCTCATGGCCCCTGGGCTCCCTGTCGTTACTGAAGCCATGGCTAGAGACTTAAATTAGGATTATAGCACCCTGCCCTTCCCCATCCTCACCCTCACCCCCAAATTCTCACACCTCTGCTCCAGAGCTCTTTGCCTTAGAAGCAGATTTGAGGAAAGATGAAGAATATGGCCATGGCACAGCACAGGGATCTTTCCTCCCAAACATCAGGAAAAGCCAACCAAAGGGCTATAACTTGTGCATGAACTCCAGGTTAAAAAGGAAGTGGCTCCCAGGGCAGTTTCAAAATAAATCAGGAGAGCACAAGGTGCTTTTGCTTTTGTCATCCTATGTCTTTGTTCTTCCTTCATACAATGAAATTAGCCTCCCATATGGCAGCTCTACAAAACTAGATATCTACCAGGAAGCGACCCAAGAGCCTGGAGTAGGGATGGGGGAGGGGCCTCTGTAGAGGCAAAAGTGTCCCCTTTACCTGAAGCTCAGGAGTGTAGGGATGCTGCTAACGAGGGTAAAACCCAACTGGTACAAACAGAAGAGCATGTCAATGAAAAGTCTGTTTACCCTTAAAGCCATACTGGTAGCCCAGACAATTCTAAAATGTCCCTTGGCAGTCTCTTTTGCAAAGTAATTGGAAAACGCCGCACCAACTGATAAAAAGCATTTCAAGTTTCTACCTAATGCCTGTTATATATTTTTGAAGCCCTGAATAGCAACAAAGATTAAAACTAGCTCTGAAATGAACAAACAAATATTTATTGAGCAGCAACTGTGAGGTACTCTGCTGGGACTCCAGGGGATTTGAAGATGTGTAAGACTGAGCTTACAATTTAGTTGGGGAGATCAGGCATGTGGACAGTAGAGGTTAAGCTCTAACACAACATGAAAATACCTGAAATGTCAAAAAATACCAGCAAGTGTTTCCATCTCAGGGTGTGAGTCTATTATTCTCCCAACGCAAGTCCTAGCCCCATCAGTAATAATAATAAGAATAATCTGCCTTCAAGTAATAATAATAATGCAGATAAAAATAGGCCGAAGAGATCATTGCCACTTTAGAAAATGTCCTCTAAAAGCCCCTTGGTTTTTGCTTGCCCATTTAGTGAATATTTTGTATGTATTAAATAGATAGTTTGCTAGGCTTAATTTATATGCAAAATTCATGAAATACATTCAGAAAATAAGAATAACTTTTAAATGATGCTCTTTCATTAGGTGTCTGCAAACTATCAAAATAACTGATCAGTTTAGTCATTAAGTAAAAGAAACTCATCCGATCACTGTGATTGGCATTGATTAAACAAAGCAACCAGTCTGACTGATTTTTTTCACTCTTCTGCAAAATTGGCTTCTTATAAACTGACAGATGATCTTTAAAAAAATAACTGTCTTAACAAAACTTTTCCAAGGAATCATAATTGCTAGGCCAGGTTCAAAAGACAATGAGCAAAGTGTCCCAAGGTGGAGTCTATCACCAGCCTTGTGTCGCCTTAGTCAAGCCATAGCTTTCTCCTCGCCTTCGTTTTCTCATTCATGAAATGAGATCATTGAGTAAAAAGCCTTCCTGAGGGCCCAAAACATCAAATCTGCAACAGCTCTAAGAAATAAATATCTGTAGTGACCAAATTCAATACAATTACTTTAATATTTGTAGTCAAAAACTTTCTTTCAAACATCCATTCCATGTCCTGTAGTGCTTTATACTTTCTTCAAAATGTGTGTGTGTGTGTGTGTGTGTGTGTGTTCTGTAGGCAAACACATTCAAACACATTTATATTTTAAACACCTAAAGCAACAGCTATATATTAACATCTCCATTAATATATAGTTTTACATATGAAAATATCATCTTTAATCTTACTTTCTAGCTGAGTATGTACCAAGTACACACAACCAAGTACAGATGAAGTGAATGAACATAAGAGACTAAGGTTTTATTTACAATACTACATAACCTTTTTTTGTAATATTTTAAGACGAAATGTTTTTAAAATTCAAACTGTTAATCCTACTTTAGAAATACTATTGTAATTTGGCTCTTGATTTCATGTATTAATTCATATTTTCATACATAAATTCTATAATGATACCCTTCAAGTGAAAAAAAGCAAATCAGAAATAAACCTGAACCCCACATTAAAAAAAGCCCTTCATTCAAATTAGAAGAAAAACTTCCATTTACCCAGCACAAAAAGTACAGCAATTAAAAACCATTATATTTCTTTATCCTGAGTGACTGATTATCTGATTCATATAATCATCCTTACTTCAATTTGTAATAAATTATTTGTGCTATTTTGTTTTTAAATAATCTCTCTAAATATAATAAATACATGTAGATGTACAGTATGCATAAGGTACACTTGTGCCTACAATGGTAATTTGGTTTTAATTTCATAATTGACTACATGTTGTTAACATGTGAAAGGAATGTCGGTATACCACCTATGGGGACAAAGTAGTAAATATAAGCAAGGTTTGACATTTGGCCAATGCTACAATGTGACAGAGAGGTAACTGGTATCGCTGTGGACTGCAAATATGGAAGGTATCATTATTATATGATGTATGATCGCTTTTAATGGGAGAGAGTGGTCATCAGTTAAGCAAATGAACCATTGGGCAGAGAATAGATGTGACACCATGGGTATGATCTACTAATTTTCTAATAGGCAATGGACATTAACTGGTTCACAGATTTTAATGAAGACATATACAATATGTAGTACATATGCATGTGCAAATAGGTCTATACATTTATTTGAATGAAATTAAGATATTCAAATAACAAAATTGAACACTTAATTTTATTTTTACTTTCCATCAAAATGTTTTCAATCCACATGTGTCTGTCTACACAAACAGATTGGGCCAAATCACTGCTTAAGAGTTCCTTTTTGATAACCTGGGTTGGGTATCAAGAGAAGATTATAGATACACTGAAACTATTTTTAGATCATGAATGAAACAAATTATCATGTCTAGTAGGATCCCCCAAAAGCAGACTATGAGACAGGTATTTGAACGTAAGTGATTTATTTGGAGGTGAAGGAAATACTGGAAGTGTTTAGGGGAAGTGGCAGAGAGAGTAAGGGTATGAAATCAATATGACCCCTATGGGCTACTGGACCTTAACCACACCTAGGAATTCTGGGAGCCAACTGTGCCTCAGGATTCTCCCATGAAGAAGCTGGAAGACTTCTATACCATCTCCATCAGGCCTTGGGGACTATGTTAATTCCCTCTCAAGGGCTCCAGCAGCCAGAGATATCTCTGGAGCAAGGCTGCCAGCAGATGGAAGCCAAGGTGTGGGCACTAATCGCGCGTGCTGTGCTGTTCTAATGTACTCAGAAGCCCCACCCAGGAACCTGCAGACATGCTGCCACCCTGGTGTAGCCTTCATTTCCTTCTCCTTTGAATGTCGTAAGCATCTTCTAAGTGGTCTTCTCATGCACCTACTCTCTCCTTTAATCTCTCCTGTGCACCACTGCCCAATTCATCTTCCTAAGACATGGTTCTACTGTCACTCCTGCTCAGAAGCTTCCGGTGGCTCCCCTTTGCCTGTAGAATTACGTCAAATGTTTCAGTCTCTCCTTTTCCAGTCACACTATGTATTGTTTTCTCCTAAACTTATCTTGTATTCTGGCCAATGTGAACAGTCGCTATTCACCGGAATACACTTTTGTCCTTGCTTACACCTCATGCTTCACCTGGGAAAATCTAGACTTTATCCATTTCAAAGGATGACCACAGTCCTCTAAGGAGATGAGTCTCCTCTGTGTGGGCTTTCCTTACACATGCCGCTGCTGTACTTCCACAGCATCTGATTCCCTTCTCTTCCTCTGGCATTTTTGAGCTTGAATTACGCCAATCTGTATGAAATATTAACTGTCTTCACTCTTCTATATTCTCAGCTCCGTGATGTGAAAATCTTTACTCACTTTGTTTTACCTACAATATCTAGAACAATGCTAGGCATGCAATAGATGCTCACAAAACATGTGTTGAGTTGAAACCATGAAGGTAGGAAGGTGCCACTGTGTCATAAAAAGGGAATTGAACTTGGAGTCTGACATCTAAGCTGCAGTTATAACTAGCCTGTGACATTCACTTAATCATTCTGCATCTCGGTTGCCTCACCCATAAAACTGGAAAATCAACTGCCCTCTGCTCCACATTCCACATAACTCACTCAAGAATTAAATTAATATCAATGAGGTTACTTTGGAGTTTTTAGTGACAGAACATCACAAGTTATTGGTTTTATCAGAGTGAGGTGCTGTCCTTCAAGTGATGATGGAGATGACACCAGTTCAGGGCCGTGATTCTGGGAGTCGTTCTGCCAATAATTGTCCTGACTGTGCTTGCTTCAGTTTCGGCTCTCCTCGAAATCAGAGCCTGTACGTATAGCCAACCAGCTGGGGAGAGGGGTGAGCGTTTGAATTTAGTTCAGAACAGGGTTAACTAGCCTCATATGGAAGCTGAATGAAGGACTTTGACCTCATGCTTCGCCAACAAAGAGGCATTTGTGTGTGTGTGTGTGTGTGTGTGTGTGTGTGTATTTTTGTAGGTATTTAATAAACGAAAAGGTCTATTAAAAGAAAAAATTGATAAGGCTCTCCTGCTTGTCTATAGTACATACATAGCTGATTTTCATCAGACACACTTGAATAAGTGTGCAGATAAAATGCACGCATGTCCTTACCCTTCTCTTTTCTAAATGGCACACCCCAACTTCATGGTACACTCATACCCTGGCAGTGACACACCTTTTAAATCTTACTAAAAGGCTGCCTTTCTACAGTGTATTAAGCAGCTGCTTGCATATGAGTATCTTGTTGTCCAGAGTGACAGCTGTATTTTCGCCTGTTTTGACATTGAGTCTGATCTGGGTGAATAGCTCATATCCATTAAAGTGCTATTACAACACTGAATGACTGCCAGAATACTTCCTGATCAATTTTAAAAGCCAGCTAGCTGTCATCATCTAATCGCAACAGCAAAAAACAAATCTTTGGGGAATAAAATGAGATTTTTAAACATTTTTAAGACAGTGTATTAAATATAATCCCTGAAAACTGGTTGACTAAGAATAATAAGCCACAGAAATGGGAAGGTGGAAATAATATTTTCCCTGAAACCCCTTGCACTTGCATATTGGCAGGCAATCTCAAATACTCCTTAAATTTACCATTTCGACAATCACTGAATTTGAACTCCTGCCATTACGTAACTTAATAAAGCAGCACTGAAAACAATCACCACAGAGTGCGACTGTGCTCACCATTAAATTTAGTTCTATAAAATTTAGGACTAAATTCAATCATCTTTCTGTCTTTGCTTCAATGGTTGAAATCCAAGCGTTCAGGTTTACTTTTTCCTTTTCCCAACAGCCAGAAAATAGGCGTATTTTTAGAGCTACAATGTGGCATTTTAGATTTGCATTTATGAAGCATTGCAGAACTCACCGATACGGGCAAGACCACTTGAGTTATCAGCTTAATTGGGGAAGTCTGGTTCAAAGTTGTAATTTCACCATCATTATGCTGACAATATCAACAAATACATAATGTATAAATTGGCATAATCCATTTGCAAGGCGAATGTTTAAAGGATATCATTTTTTCAGTATAATTCATCATCTGGAATGGTTTCTTCATGGGCAGCACTCAGTTCTTCTCATTTGGGTTTTGGCAGTTACTATTTTCAGGCCATGATTATCCCAGTAACATTCACTCACAATTTGGAGTGGGCTTTCCCAACTGCAGAAATAAAATGACCCAACTCCATTTCATCAGGATGTTCAGGGCCCCCTCACTTCCTTCCAGAACCACAATGTCAGAGAATCCGAACAAACGCCTAGAAATGCTACGTTTCCCAATCATATTTTGTAAATTGTGATAGCAAATAACATATATTTTTAAAATCCTCCAGAATACAAGTCATTATTCTTTTTTGGAGATTCAAACACAGGTCTCCTAAGACACTGGAACCTATCTATGTGACAAATAGTTCTCTCCAGCATATTAGATGACTCCTTCCATTTGATTAAGGTCTCCCTTCATTTTTACTTTAAAAGACTCTACCTTTCAATTCATTTTTAAATATTAAAATCAGTATTATTCTAAGAAACTTACTCCATCATTTTACTTCTCTGCTTAAAGTCACTGTTGCCTATACACATTGGAGAAAGTCTATTATTTCATCTGGCATACCAGCATTTCCAGTGCGAATTTGACAGGCTCATGTCTGCCCCCTCAGTCTTGAGGACCCCTCTCTCTAGCCTCACCAAGGAGCTCCCAATTCTTCCATCACTCCAGACCCTTCCTCATTTAGCCTGGGTGTTGTGCTCCCAGACTAAGTGATTTTCTGATCACTTCCACCAAGTCAAACTCTTATTTCCTCAAAATATTGTATCTCCATCACCTCCTCTGTGAAGTCTACTTAGATTTTCCCTGGTAAATGCATTTATTCCTCCTTTGGCTTTCCCTTAGTACCTAAACACAACTCCAAGCCAGAACGTATAGATGACTATTTTAGTTTTTTCTCTATCGATCAGCCTATGTTAAGTGCTATAGGTACTAGGTTCTGATGGGAACGAAATTCAATTCCAGAGTCCAAACATATCCCAAATGAGTAGTTATTTTACACTGGGACTCCAGCATGAAAAGAAAGAAGAAAAGAAAAGACCAGTAGCAACTGAATGGTGTTTCTAGTATTAAGTTCACTTCTGTGTTTATTTGTGGTGGCCTTCACGCACTTGTTCTTTTTAACATAATCATCCCCACCATTGTGCAAGTTTTCCCCTTGTAATATAGATTACCAAATTATATCTATCACAGTTTAAAAGCAGGGACTAGCTGGGAGCCAGTCACAAAACACATCCCCAAAATGGCAAAGTAAAAATGTCAACGAATTTGAGGTTGAACTGCAGAAAAGATCACACTTTTTTTCAAAACTGTTTGTTATTCTTAAAGGTAAAGCTCATGTTTATGAGATCTAAATGTATTTTTCCCCCTTGGAGGTAAAAATCAAGTGCTCAAAAAACAGAGAGCAACTAAGATTCACTACAGAGACTGATGTGCGACCTACGTGATGGTCCAAGCCATGAGCCACTGACATTTACCCCCAATAAACTTCTTAAATTTGTAAAAGAACAAGTGACATTTTATGAGCAACTGCATTGTGTGAAAGTAGCCTAGGTTATACAAGATTGAAAACTCACTAACATATATGTGATTTTTTTTCTTTACAGATTGGACTATATTTTGGACATAGTACCATGTGGTATAGAAGGCGAAGAAAAACGTTGTAGCCGAGGTCAGCTACTTGTGCCAATCCCCACTTGCTTCATAGTCAGTCCCTTACTCTCAGCACAAGTTAGTCCAGCCTCCCCATGTCCTGTTAAAAATATGTATATTGCTTCTGGGAGATCTACTGCCCCTTGTAAATTCACATATTAAAGGGTAGCATAGAAGGGAAAGGAATCTGTAATAGAGTCATTTATAGCCAAGCACTAAATCATATAATACAGAAAACAAATGTAGATGGCTTGGGGGGGGGGGGTAAGGGGGGAGTGGGAACATATATATTACCTCTCCTCAATGAACATTCATAAAATAAAATGAGATCTCCAAGCTGCCAAAATTAAGTGGAAGCTGGGCTACTAGAATATCAAAGACAAAGAAATAAAAAGAGAAAGAGAGAAGGAGCTAGAGAGAAACCAACTCAACCTAATCTGAGTAAGCGGTTAACCAGGTGTTAAGTATTGGCAAGTTTAAAAGTAAAATTCTTTTTTAGCAATCCTGAAATTCATTATACCAATACCTGACTCCAGAGAGAGAGAAAGAAGCTTAAAAAAGAAAAAAAGGACTGGAAAACCAGGGAAAAAATGAATAGACTACAGCTTTTCCAGCTTTTCCTATGATTCCTATTCCTCCTGACTCACTGCCCAAACACGTCTTTCTCTGAAATGCCTTGCTATTTTGCCAAAAGAAAAAAAAGAAAACAAAACAAAACAAAAAAGCTGATTTTCCATCTATGTAAACTCCTAGAAGAAGAGGGAGCAGGAAGACTACTCAGCCCAAGAAAAATAGAGCCTTGTGCATATCTCCAAGTGTCTGGCAGTGACCCAATCCCCTGCCAACGTTGGTGGTCCAGGCTGGAGGCTATGATCTGACCCAGAAATTACAAGCGTTTTGCTAACAGTCCTTCCCTGGGTCAACTGGAAAAAATGATAGACTTAACAGGTAAGAAGCAAGGGTGTGAAGTGCATCACATTTAATACAATCCCTTTCCCTGAGCTGGCAGGTCCTAGATGGTCCCTGGAATTTAGCTGCAAAGGATTAAGCCTTGCTCTACTCTAATGAGAGGAACAACTTCAGTGATATGAGGGGGAAAGGAGGAAGACGGTCCCAGGGAAAGGATGAGGAACTCTGAGTTGTGGATTCAAGAAGCCAAGTCTAGTTTTATTTACACGAAATGTTAATGAGCAGAATCTATCAAAAAGGTGTAAAAGAAACTAACACTATACTTAAACTAGCTGTCTGATAAATTCGTATACTACAGCTAAGAAGATTATAAAGTAGAAGAGAGGGAGCTGGGAGCAACGGTGTAAAGAATGATAAATCCATTGTGAGGAAGAACTAAACTGGGGACAGATAAGATTATAGATTAGATATCTCCCTAGTTCTTCAGAAAAATGTGAAAAAAAACAGCAAGAAGAGCCTGGTGAGCAGAGTGGAACCGACAAAAGGAAAAACCATTTAGCCCATTGTTGGTGTGCAGGCTGCATGAACATAAAATTCTGCCCCAACAAGTCACATGAACGGATGTTCACTGAATAGCTACTAGGAGTCAAAACTGTGTTCAAGGCTGAGGATACAATAAAGACCCCCATAGAGTCCTTGCCCTCTGAAAAGCTTATATGCTAGTGGGGAAGGAAATCAGTGTACTAACATACGCTTACATCTAAGCAAGATAAGAGGCACACAAAAGGGACATAGCCAAGCTTGAGGTATCTGAGTTGTCCCAGAAAGCGTCGCCTAGGATGAGACCTGACAACTGAATAGAAGCCAACCAGAGGACTACAGGGGAGGAAGTGCTCTGCGTTTGACTATTATTAAGTAACTGTCATCTGATATAAACAAATTATTTTTATTTGACATGTACATCTTATTACCTAAAATCAAGGTGATCTGGAGTGCTGTTCCTTTTGGAGTGGACAAGAGTCTTGCCTGATATTCACAGAGAAAGCCTTCAATGAGAACAGGACTAAGGGCTGAAGTATTTTGAACAATGAAATTCCAAATATCTTTCTTTTTTTTTTTCCTTGCAGTATTTTGTTACTTCCCTGTGGAGCCCACTTGAAAACTCAGAGTCTGAAAGAGTTCACTTGTGCCTCCCAACCTGGCAGACATGCTCTAACCAATTTTTCTTGCAGGGGATACCACTCAATGCTTCAACTGGCTCTGTGGTACCAGGTGGAGGATGTTAGGCAGAAGAACTAACATTCATTGATCACCTACTACGTGCTTCATGCCTGCTGTATTACAAGTATTACATACTGAACTCTTGCAACAACCCAGCAAGATACATCTTGATATTCTCATTTTTTCAGATGAGAAAACAAGACTCAGAAAAATTTCAAGCTCTCTACTCAAGGTCTCATAGCCAGTAATTGGCAAAGCCAAGGTCCAAACCCAGATTTGTCTGATCCCAAAAGCCTATGTTCAAAACCAATTAAGCTAGCTGCCCTCTACTTTCCAAAATCTCAGTGATCTCTGTGGAGGTAGCAGCATCCTATGTTTGTCTCTTTTTCTGCTAAGCTTCTTACTTTACAATCTATGAAGACACATACGGTATTTTTATTAGTGGGCATGGAGACCCATATCAAGAATGCCTTAGCATTTCTAAATACCTTCACCTTTTTCACCCTGCCCCAAAACCTATTACCATCTAGAAATACAAATTGGTAGTTACAAAATAGTCATGGGGATGTAAAGTATAGGGAATATAATCAATAATATGGTAAAAACTATGTATAGTGCTAGGTGGTACTAATTAGGGGGATCACATCCTAAATTATATAAATGTCTAACCACTATGCTGTACACTTGAAACTAATATAAAATAATATTGAATGTCAATTCTAATTGAATATTTTAAAAACGGAGTAAAGATCAATAACATTGTGATAGCGTAGTACAGTGTCAGATGGTTGCTGGACTTATCATGGTGATCACTTCTTTAGCATAAAGAATAAAATCAATGTGGTAATAACACTGTATAGAGCTAGGTGAGTATTGTTGAATAACTATGATGTACACCTGACACTAATATAATATTGTATGTTAGCTGTATTTTAATTAAAAAATTTAAAAAACCTTTAAAAATAAAAGGCCTTAGCAAATTTAGAAATGCACCAATAGGTGAAGAATAAAATGGTTTGGGGAGTATAGCTATAAGGATGTGTTTTAATGATAAAACTATATCTGATTTACAATTTAGATTTGAAAAAACTTATTATAAAGGTATCGTGTTCTATAAAATTGAAAGAATTAATTTTCTCCATGTTTGGTGTTTACAGCTTACAAAAGTAATACACGTTCATTATGAAGAGTTTGAAAACTCAAGATAAATATAAACAAGATCATCCTTCATCTCAACATCCAGAATTAGTCAGTGTGAACATTTTGGTAGATTCCTATATTCTTATGTGTATCAATATATGTATATGTACTTTTTAACTAAGATCAAAATTCTGAATAATGTGTTATAACTGGCTTTTTTATTTCAGATATGGTATTTTCCCTACAACCCCACAGTGTCCAAGAAGGTTTTCAGTGAATGAAAGGTATTCTTATCCGATAGACCTCTGCTGTCCAATATGTGACTATATAAAATACAAGAACTCAAAAGTGTATTACTATATTGTCCTGTCCAAAATAAATACCAAGCTAACTCTCCTTCCAAAGATATAATAAAGGATCTGTTTTTCCTTCAATTTATCCACATTGTGAATATCTAAGAGCAAAACCAGGGTCTTCTTAATCTTCTCACCCCTGCTTTAGTGTCTGGCACATAGTAAATGTTCAGTAAATGTTTGCTGAATTGATCTGAATGTACACTTACCTGAGGCTTACTAGGTAACAAAGGCAAGGCTATACCTGATGGATTTTTGTATACAGTACTCCATAAATATATGCATAATAAAAAAATCTAACATCTCAACTTTAATGCCAGCGGTGCCAAAATATATACATAGGTGGATACTTTGGTCAACATTGCTCAAGCAGTAGTTCACCGTAATCGGAAGTGTGTGGACACTGATAGTAACCCCTTTGAGCACCTCTTGTAATTGCAGAAGTAAAACGTGACTTGCATTCATCTTTTGTTATCATTGTATGCTGAGTATTACAATTTTAAAACAGTTTTCCTTTCTTAAAATGTGTATATATATTTTGGCATCCTCTGCACAAATACTGTAAACAAACACAAGACAGTATTCAAGACAAAAGCTCATTTTTGTCAATATCCTATATCAAGTCTGGGAAAAGATGTTTCCCTATAACCTCAAAACTACTGAAGGATTTAAATATCTAATGTGAAAAGGATATATTCTGAATACTCTTCCATCCACTTTCCCAGTGCCACATCCAGGTTATTACACAACTACAGAATCAATCTCCCTTTATAATGCATTTTTAGAATGCATTAGGAATGACAATAATTGTTAACAGCCTACCCATCTATTTCTAGCAGCAGAAAGCACCAACACATGTATGAAAAAAAGGTGATTCGGACTCAAAGTCAAATTAGGGAATAAGATACATGGAAGAAATATGGAGATTAGGTCACACCTTCCAATGAAAAGAAATATTCATTCCAAAAGTGATGTCATGGGTCAGCTTTGAATCCAAGTGTAAGGTTAACATTTTGTCTCAATGGAAAAAAATGAATTTGACCTTGTAATATTTATATCACATGAAAACTACCAGAGATAGATTTCTTTCTGAAAGCCTTCAGACTGCGTCTTCTCAGACATCTGTGTCAGAGATGCGAAATGTGATCATAACTGGTAGCCATATTTGATGGTGACAACTCAGAAGACAGGACTGAAAAGGGGTTTTCGTGTGGTCTCTTTTTTTTTTAACTTGTGTTTGACACTATTTTTGTTATGTCTGCCTGTTATAAGTACAGATGTCACTGAGGGCAGCCCTCAGATAACAGTTTTACAAAACTGCTAACAGTCTTGGATTAAAAATGTAAAAGCAATAGATTCTGCAGAACGGCACAGTCACAGACTTCAACTTCTGACCAAAATGTGTGGTAATTCACAGCAAAGCAACCATGGGACAAAAGATCCTGAACATGACACTGGCAAATAAAATAAGCTATCATAATAAGTCTACTCTGATGAATATTAATATAATAATAGTAAAATATATTCTCTATCTCTTCAAAAATTTATAGTTAATTAGGGAAAGAAAGCATTGCAGAGTTTATAGATATGTGCTGAATAGGGTTTTTAATCCAAAACCAGGAATAGGGTTTTCTTATACAAAACCAATACTTTTCAAATCTCTGAAAATGTGTATTTTCTAATAATGTTAGTGGAAATGCCTTGTAGGATGATGTTTAAATGGCTTATATATACTTTTGTTTCATCTTCAAAGCGTATGCTCCAATGTATCAAGTTATTTTGTATTGACTCATAAACTCTATCTTCACTATTTTCATACACGTCAGAAAGCTTATACCTTGTATCTTGTAAACTAATGTAAATATACCTATTAAAGGCCAAATGCATGATTCCTCTGACATGCTTACAAATTTGGTAAGTGATCAGGAAGCTATGGAAAAGAGGCTTTCTGGTGGGTGAGGTGGGAAGAGTATGTATGGGGTTTGGGGTCTGACAGGCCCCTGGTTTCAAAGTCAGTCCAGCCTTCTGTGACCTTGGGTGTATTACCTAACCTCTGTGAGTCCTCATCAGTGCACTGGGGATGATGATAGCTACCTTGGTATGTGGTTCACAGATAGTGTTTACATGCGTAAAATACGTGTACTTAGTAAGTAGTCACCATTATTGTGAATTACCACTCCTACTAATATTATTATATTGGCCCTTATTAGAAGAACCTAAGTGGGTAAAGCAAGTGACACAGTCCTTATCACAAAATATTACATGTTTTATTATATGGATTACATAATTTAATGTTAAATTGTGCGTAAAGACAAAATGTACTGAAGGAGCTTAGAGGAGAAAAGATAACGCTAGGATGCAAATAATTAGCGTTTTGGGACTTCACCTTTGCTTTAAAAAATAGGTAAGATTTGGGGAAATTAGAAGAATGGGAAGGTGGGGGCACATGTGTAAAAGGCATTTTTAAGTGAAAATTTTATATTATGGTCCTAAAACCCAGTACCTATGTCTGGAGGTGATTTGGACCCTTGGGCCATAATCTGTGACTCCTACCACATAAGAAATGTACATATTTGGAGAAAAATAGAAGTAATCAAATACTTAGGTGAGAGTAATAATAAAAATAAACACACCTTTCTGAGCAATGCTATGTGCCAATTTCCTCTGTGTCTCAATATCCTCTTCTATAAAAGGAGGATAATAGTTCTTCATTCAGGGAAAGCACGTAGAACACTGCCTCTGACTAATAAGCACTCAAACACTGGCTTTGAACCTGGTAATGAAGCTAATGATGTTGCAGTACTGGGCCCTGGTGATGTACTTTTCCTTCATGGCATCATCTCCTCCTCACAAACCCTGCTACCCACAGGGCAACATACTGGAAATGGTGGGTTGAATAGAGCTGAATAGAAAATGTTGGACTTGTTATGGTACAAATAACTGCAAACACTTTTGGACAGACCAATATTTAAAGAAGATTGGTCTGGCAGGAGCAGGACAGTAGGGAATCAAAATGTGCACTAAAATTCTTGTTGTCCAGGCAGGGAAGGGCTAGTGGGCACTTTCAAGGCGGTAGAAATGGGGTGGAAAGAAAGGAATTCTGACCCCACCCCCCAAAAAGGGGGCACGATTCACTGTCCTTATATTCACTAATATTTATCAAGTACCTAAAATGTGCCCAGTAATGTGTTATGTTTTTATGCTAATTATTGTATTTCATTTAATTATCCCAGTGTTACTCTGGGGTAGTTATGGTTATCATTAGCATTTTGCAGATGAGTAAACCGAGGTTAAAGTTTATATCACTGGCTCAAGGTCATACAGGAGGTCAACAGTGGGGTCAGGATTTGAACTGATTTGCCTGACCCCAGAACCAGCACTCGTGGCCTCTAAACCATGCCAGCTCTCACATGCCTATAGTTAAAATGATAAGCATGCTATCTGATGTTAAGAATTAATTGATATTGATTTCTTTATTCTTCAAGATGCATCTCTCTGGTATCTGAAGTTTACTAGAAATCATCAAGGCATATCTATTTTTAACAAAGAATGCAAATCCAATTGCAGATCATCAATATTTTGAGACAGGTACCACTACAGACAGGAGATTTTATAAATCTGTCAGGGTATATAAATAACATCAATGGCTTAATCATGAAAAATCAACTTATTTATGAAAATCATGATTACGCTTTCTCCCCATTGGGCCCAGGTTTGTAATCAGACAGAAGACAGACTCATAGAAAGGAAATGCCAAAGGAGGTTCTATACAGCAAACTCAAAAAGTTAATTTCATGAAACAGCTGTTTTAAATAGGGTTGTTTTGAAGACATTGTTCATATCTATTCAAATAGACCCCAGCCCGACCAAGACGATAATCTGTCACTTCTAACTGATCCTTTACAAAGCCTTAGACCACAGCTTACAAAAGGAATGTAGTTTATTACAGTTGTTGCACTCCAAATGAATATTGATTTCAATCTCAGAATGCTATGAAAGGACTTGCATCAATTACACAGTACATCAGAGTCATAATGCAAGTTACCTAGTTCCAATGATGCACAGAGCAAATCAATCATTCACTTTCACACACCTTTGAAGACACACCAGCCACCATAAGCTTCCTTTATCTCAACCTTAAAATAAGCCATACAGTGCAAAGTGGTGATAGAAAAAGAAACTATCCCATTTTTAAAAAGGCTAGGCTACCATCAGAAAGCCATTATAATTACTCCTTTTCAAGTGGGTTGCCTGTTAATACAAATACAAATGAGGGGGTGAAAAAAAAATGAAGCCTTAATGACAGCATTATGAGGGGAGGACTCTCCTTTACATTATTTATTTATTCAATGGAAAATTATTTGGCAATTATGATAAAGCAACTAGACGACAATGACTTTCCTTTGAATCACTAATTAAAATGCTGATTGCCTGTGGAGTGAGATGTGCAGTTATGGTCAAACAAGAACTTTCATTGTGCTAAACAGCTTGGGCTGGCCTGACACCTGGGTGGGGAGAGAAGGGGATGAATCAAACACACTTCACTACTAAAATCACATTTGTTTTTATTCAGCCAAATTCTAACATAATGTTATGAATCTGGGCAAGTAATACCACAGCTGTAACCTTAAGAAATTTTTCTTAAGAAAATCTAGGTTCTAAAATGAAGAGCCTTATGAAGTCGAAGAGTATATCTGATACATATCAAATGGATTTTCATGTGAAAGTTACTTTTTATGAGTTTGTACTTCTTGTATTCTTAAATTTCTCTACAAGCTACTTTTATGTACTCACAAACATCAAAGAAATGTCACTTTCTTTTCAAAAATTATCTTTAAACACAGATGATTTCTCTTCAATAATGGAAGAAAGGTCTTATAATTAATCATGGAGAGGAAACTGCCTTTCTTGTAATGAAATGAATTCAGTGCTTTGAATTTTACTAACTAAAATTATGGCTTTCCCAATAACACTGAAACAGTCATCATATTCCAAAATGAAAAAAAAATGTTATTTCTTATATTTGCAACTTGTTCATAATCTAAAAATCAATTACACTCCTAAGTTAAAAAAAGAAGAGGTGCCTTAAACCAGTAACAGTCATCATTATAAAATGAATTCTTTCAAAGACTCAAGTCTCTCACAAAATGATAACTTCTTAGATTTGGAAGAAAATTGAGAGGTCATCATCCCCCATCCAATATGGAAATCCCCTCCACAGTGTCCCAGAGAATCCTGCCTTTGCCACAACTTGGAGATGATTTTTACCACATTGAAAGGCAGACAGTCCCACTTCTAAAGGTTCCTGAGGGTCAACAAACATCTAAAGGTCAAACTGGCCTTCCCATAACTTCTACTCTTGGAGCCCATTCAGGATTATCACAGATAAATCAGTCCCCCTTCCAAATGATCCCCTCCAAATAGCTTAAGACAGCTATCATGCTGCCTTCAAAGTTGCCGCTTTTTTAAACATTATCTTTACTTCTTCCAGCTGGTCCCTATATGCTTTTATTTCCACCCTCCACAATCTGTCCCTCTTAACAAATGCTTGGAGGAAATAAAAAAAAAAAAAGAAAACATATTCTAGATGTGGTCAAAATACCCAACTGTAGTAGGACCATTTTTTTCTAATTTCTAAAGTCTTGACCTAACAACGGATCATATTCATTTCATTGTCAGCTAAAACCTAGGTCAATTTCATCCAAATGATGTTAACAAAAGTACAAATTTTATGAACTTCATATTTATTGCTCTTAGGTTGCACTTGCATAGTCCATGATTAACCTCAAGGAAATTTTTTCCTGTCCATTTGATGCTGTTTAATCTCTCTATGCCTGAGCTTCCTGTGTATAAGGTGCTTAGTAACCATAAATTCTAAACAGGCACTGGGTACCACTTAGAAAAGATCTGTCAAGTGCCAGGCAGGGTGCTAAGGGCCCTATGTGTGCCACACAAAAGTAGGTGCTATTATATCTATGTCACAAGGTCACTCAGTTAGTGACAGGGCCAGTATTTGAGTTCAGGCCACCCTTAACCACCACACTATCAGTGACCATTCTTCTTAATGTCCTAACTTATAAAACATCAACAAATGGGCCTATGAGAAAATTATTGACTAGACCAGATTAAAGCAATGTCTCTTTCAAGATTAGCCTCCAGTTTATCTTTTGGGTCCCATTTACTCAAAAGCCCATGAATCCCTCACCACACAATGTATATATCCACAAAAAGCCCCAGACTATGACATAAGAAGCTTGTTCAGTGACTTACACAAACTAACACTGTGCCCTGGGAATTTCCATAAACTACAGATTCAGTCGTCATGTTTTGTGAAAAGGAAGTGACGTTAGCTTGGCACTCTGGCTGTTACCTACTAACTGCTGTCTTTCCCCAAGTGCTGTCAATTCACCCATTTAATAGTTCCCATCCCAGAACAAGTCTAAGTTCAGGCATCCACTTGATTGAGAATACCAAGATATTGGCTCATCTCTCCTCTTTCCTGGCTTTTCCAAAGATTTCCAAAAGCAGTTAGTTCCACAAGCCCCACTGAAAATTCCTCTAGGGCACTGGCTGACTCTGCACCAATGTAAAGAGATGGGGGAGCTCATTTTGAATCTCTACACCTGCTTGCAGCTTGCAGGGTCTTTTAGCTATAGTTGGGCTGCCCTTTACAATTTGAAACATCGTTATGCTTTCCAGGGAAAACAGAAATGACACAGAATTTAGTAGTGTGTCTCTTTAGGCATCTTTTAACGTTTTACTATCAGATCCAAATAATGCAAATCA
This sequence comes from Hipposideros armiger, assembly GCF_001890085.2. Taxonomy (NCBI): domain Eukaryota; kingdom Metazoa; phylum Chordata; class Mammalia; order Chiroptera; family Hipposideridae; genus Hipposideros; species Hipposideros armiger. Next base: position 1,202,071 of record NW_017731615.1, on the reverse strand, counting down.
GCAACTATTGATGGAACGAACATCTAGGAGGTGCAAGTATTTTTTATGAGAATGAAGGAAACACAAAGATAACACAGTGTGCCTAAAAACCCAGGAGAGTCACAGAAACAGAGATGGCCAAGTGTGATGCAAAAGGGAACTGAACACACAGGAGAGCAAATAAGCTGCTATGGAATCCCCCTAAAACAACAACCGATCAAACTTCATTTTCCTTCTTTATGATTCCAAACATAACTTTAAATCTACTTCCATAGTTCCATATTTTACAGGTGTACTTTGAAAACTCGTGTGTTTTGTGGATGGCCTCTCTTCTTTGTTGGAGTCATCTATTATTGTCACAATTCTATTAGTAGAGCCTCCCGTACCAATGAGCCGTCTTTTTAAATCACCCTTTCATTCATTTATTTCTTCATTTATTACACAAGTATTATTATGTGTGCTAAATGCCAGGCATTCTTTTCTAGTCTCAAATCATTGAATCACACCTATAATATTTGTAGATTATCTACAATGGGCCAAGTGGTGTAGAAACACTAGCCCTGAATTTAAGAAGCTAAAATCTTTTTTATTTGGATATTTTAAAATTTACTTCCTAAAGTCTCAGGTTACAGTCCTACCTAGGTGCCATCTTCACTGGGTCAACAAATTCTCCCTTAATTTAGAATGAAATTGAAAATCGCCAATTACTCCATTATTTCCTCAGTTATTTGAAAGGTTTTTTTTTTTTAAGGCAAATCATAAATTTTTCAGACTCTTGGCAGGCCATCTGCAGAGATGAAACTCCCCAGCATTACTCTGTCCACCTCAGTGACAGGTTTATCATCTCAATAATTAAAGCATCATCCCTATCATCCATTTCCGAAGGTGGTCAACAACTACTTCTAGTGATTTTGTCTGCACCCGAATGCTTTCTACTCAAATGTGTGTTTTGGTATTTCAGGTATTTAAAAATATTACTTAAATTCTATTTTAGTTGTCAAAAAAATAGATGCTTATTGTTGAAACATTTGAAAATATAGAAAAGCAGAATGATAAAACAATTATTCAAATTCTTACTGCCTGGAGTTAATTTCTGTAACATTTTTGGTGTATTTCCTTTCTGAATATGCATAGATATGTGTGGGAATGCACACATTTGTCTATATGCATATATATCCTTTGTGTATGTGTCTATGCTGTATGTAAACCTACATAATATACAGTGAGTTCTATCTGTTATTATTTCTTAAAGTCTGTTTCTTGCAGAGAGAAAGTCCTTCCATTGTAAATCCTGCCCCTTAGTCCTTGGGCCAAGATTTGCTGAGACCCCATACATCATAATTAAGTTTTCTTCTTAAAATCTATAATTTATACCTGGCATACAGATATCTGACCACAATGACCTCATCCCCATTATTATGCCTTGCTATGGTTTCCAGAGAATTCCCAGGGTCTTCAGTCACTCTTCTTCTTCATTAGTCAAATATTAATTCTGTGTTGGCTTATTTGGCTTCATTCTCTTTTTTCCCTTCACCAGCCCCAAATTTCAATTTAAAGCCCTCTTGGCCTTAATAATGACACCCCTGTCAAGCCCATTCTTCCCAGTCCTGAAAACTGGAAAAATAAATCAAGACACTACCTGTATCTCAAGCCTTATAAGTTTCCACCCAGAACTATAGTCACCTTCTCAAGCCCTTCTAGCCATCTCCTCTCTACATGCATTGACACATGGGTTTCATGGGATTTAACACACCAGCCATCAGTTCTAATAGTCTCACTCCATGAATGTGATGTACCTCTCATGAAACCATTTCATGTCTGCACACAGCCTCCCTCTATGTCTCAAGAGAGACCACCGCAGGACCTGGGGCCACTGTCTGAGATTCCTCTGTGCCACTGCTAACTGTCCAGCTAAGTACAAAACAGTGCTTCCTCGGATGTCCTGGCCTCGTGCTCCATGGGGAATATCTCAAAGCTGTTGTATGGCTCCTGAGCATCAGGCCGGCCTCTTCTTGTTCTATGTGGAATCAAGTTCCCACACTCACCAACCTCTTGATACTGGTTTATTATTGCCCTCTGACATTCTTTTCTTCTCTGAATATTTGTTCTATTCAGTTTACCATGATCAAAAAATTAGCTAGGGCAGCCGGGTGGCTCAGTTGGTTAGAGCAAGTGTTCTTAACAACAAGGTTGCCAGTTCAACTCCCACATGGGTTGGTGGGCTACACCCTCCCACAACTAGATTGAAGGACAACAATTTGACTTGGAGCTGATGGGTCCTGGAAAAACACACTGTTCCCCAAAAAAGTTAAAAATAATCATCATCATTATCATCATCATCTAATAATGAGTGTTATCACCCAGATATAAAAAACAAGTGAACCTTCTCTCCACAGTCCAAGTTTATTTACTAAAAAGAACAGATATGATTTTTTATGTTAATATACTAAACTTTGACTACAAATACTTGAGTCAATTAAGATATGTTATATCAGATTAAAGAGACAATATCAATAATGATTTTCTTATCAGTATGTGGTCATCAATTTAAGATTAGTAAAAAAGAATGGTATATAACATTGGATTACAACTGTGGTATTTGAGAAATGTGTTTTCTTTTTTTAATTGAGGACACTAATTACAAACATAACTTTAACAGGAACAAAAACCAAATGCATATTTCTCTACAACTATCATTCCTACATTTTTTAATATTAAAATCATGATGGTATGAAATATAGTCCTTAAGTGAATAATTCACTCTAGAAATAAGCAATTCAATTCCCTCTGCCCCTTATCTGTGCCTCTGCCATAAAATATTTTTCACATCCTCCCCAAAACAACATGACTGTATACATCTTAATATGACCCAAAATTAGCATTTTTCTCTTTACCTACTCTAAACAAAATAAGGATATATTTTCTTAAATATCTGCTTTTCTGTTTTGAGTAATGGCTTACAGGAAGTAAGCAATAAGATCAACTCTACCAATCCTGCAATGAAGACATTTCAGAATTTTTGCATATGTTCTTCACTTGAGCATATGTAGAAAAGTGAAAATAATTTTTTTTCTTATTTCAGCTAATTGTCACATCTCCATGTTATTACTAACATGAAGAAAATTACAAAAATTCTGGAGGACAGCTTAACTATCAAAATTTAAATGCACATTCTATTTCTTTGAATTTATCCTAACCAAATCTACTAATTGAACAAAGACATGCACAAATGCAAAAAGATATCTACAAAATTGTCTATAAAAAACAAAATATTGAAATCGGGTTAAACACCCATTAATAAGGTACTGATTACATGAAACACTATGCAACTGAATACTATGTAACTATAGATAGAATTATATTATCTTATAAAGATTTCCATAATATATTAATTTAAAAAGCAGTAAGATCAATGTGTAACAATAAATACAATGTTTTAGAATACACACACACACACACACACATACATAAATAAATAAATGCATTAAAGGCCTACAAAATTATTACCAAAATTTTGTAAAGGTTATATTTCTATTAGGTGGGATCACAGGTAATTTCATCTTTATATGTCTGTGCATTGTATCACATACAATGAGCATATATTACATTTATAATAAAAAAAGACAATAAACTACCCAGTATATACAATTTGCATTTAAACTCATTATTTTAAATCTAAACTAGTTAAATGAGCTAAAACACACGATTCTGAATTTCATTTGAAACATTTTTGCCATAAGAATGTCAGGTCTGGTTAATTTTGAAACATTTCTTGGAAACCTATTGTAAATATTTATTATCTAGAGAAATGTACAATGCAACTTTGAGGGATAAAGAGATCTGCGTGTTTATAATGTAACAGCAAACCAACCATTTCATTAGTTGTATAAAGAAACCATCTAATCCAGTCTGTATGTATTTCTTAGATATGGAGAATCAGAAGAACACAATGCTTTTTCTGACTTCTTTTCCTCATTTAATCACTGTAATTTATCAGCAAGGAATAGAAATCCAGTGGAGTAGACCGTTAGAATTTGCTACCTCTCAAGGGTATTGAACATTTTGTGTCACAAAACCCATAAATCCCTACTGCTTTCTTGGTCTCCAAGAACACTTAGATGGATACCATCGATTATGATACTAACCAACAAATTTGGACTCTGAGTTCCGTCATGCTTTGCCAAAGTTTATATATCAACATGTTGATCGAAAGATATGGCTTTAAGGCTAAAAATATCAGACATTTTTCCTGACAGTATAGATTGAAGATTCTCATAGGGTCTATATCTGTAAAGTGAAACTTTCACTTAAAAAGACAGGTTTATATTATCTTCTAAGAAATATAGTGAGTGATTAGTTCTTATTAGAGTTTAGTTACCTTCTACCAATACAGCATGCCTATACTTAAATAATGAGGTATTATTAGAAATTAAAAAATTTAGAGTGGATAGCAATTGAAGACTTGTTTTGTGCAAGAAGAGATCTTAATTCTCCTCCACTCTATGCCACTACTGAAGTTACTACTGAGAAGATAAAAATACTAAGTCCGAGGACTTCTGGCAAGATGGCGGAATAGACAGATGCTGTGCCAACTACCTCCCAGGATCACCAAAATTACAAATAATTTATAAGATATTCAACCTCGGAAGTTCCCTGGACCCTAGATGAGCAGAACCTCTAAACGAAGGACTTAAAGAGGAGGCCATGTCGAGTTCGGTAGGAGGGGCAGAGACAAGAGAGGGAAAACCCCATGAGGGACACCTCAGCGGTGGAGAGGCTTCTCTAGTTGGGGGCGAGACCATCCGGCCCCACACCGTGCTCACCACCCCAGAGTTACATTGCAGGGAAGAGGGGTTCTATGATAGCTAGAAGTAGAAAATAGTGAGGACTCTCTGTGCTCGGCTTGGTGAGGCTGGGGGTGGCTGGAGAAACAGTGGAACCGGCAAGCCGACTTGCTCACTGGTGAGCACTCACCTGGTTCCTGGTGGAGCGAGTAGCTTTGTGAGCGGGGCCCAGGAGCCTGCGGGAAGGACTGAGCTGAGTGCCTTTGGCGCAGGAGCTGGAGGTTTTCGGGACCATTGTTCCCCTGGTGTGGAGCTTGCACACTAGTGCACAGGAGGCCGCCATTTTTTCAGGGCTGGGCCCTCCCACAGAGGCTCAGGTCTGGGACTGCATTGGTCTGCTGGAATTGGCGCAGGAGTGCATGTGTGCTTGTGCATGTGTGAGTGCGCATGCGGCCTTGGATCCCCACCCTCCATACTGTTTGTGCTGCGTAGCCAGGGAAACGCCTGGCAAGTGCGCTCCGATTACAACAGACTGCTTATTGAGACCCGGAAGTGCGCAACTCGCCTTAGGTCCCTGAATTCCGCACTGCGCATGCAGAGTTGTCTTGGTGGCAATTGGCTGTCGGGCTGCTCGGCCTGATCTTTGAGCGGCTGATTGGAACAGGCTGAGACAGGGAGTTTTCCTGGGAGTGTAGGGCCACAAGCTATGAGCCTGCGTGATTCAGCTGGGGCTTTCCAGGTGAGTTTGTGTGGGTTGGCTGCTGATGCAGGAGTGCATGCTGCTCTGACTTGGTGGGGGCCACTGACCACACCCTGTGGTGCCTTGGGGGCCTGCCCCGCCCACCTAGAGCTGTGTTGCCAGGGGTACCCTGAGCCCCTGGTCCCTAGCTCCTACCTCTACAGGCCACAGAGGGTTTTTTTGCAGCAGCAGACAGCCTTCAATAACCTGTGAGGATTTTTGGTGGTGAGCACAATTCCAGAGCACACAGCAACTAATTGTGGGAAGCTTACTTCAAGTCTAAAGGGAGGTCGGTGCATGACGCATTGTGCCCTTCCCCCTAACAGCTGATGCTGAGTCTCTATTGCTGAGAAAGTGGTCTGCAGATTAAAGCGGGCAGAGAGCCCCTCCCCTTTTTTTATTTTTCTCTTTTTCCTTTTTTTTCCCTTTTTCTCTTTTTTCTTTCTTTCTTTTTTTTTTCCTTTTTCTTTCTAGGTGATCTAATACATCGAAGCAATCAGAGCAACAGCCAGAATGAAGAAACAAAGAAACAAACATGTTCCAAGTAAAAGATCAGAAGAAACCTCAAGAAATGCAACTAAATGAAACAGAGGTATCCAACCTTTCAGAAACAGAGTTTAGAACACTGACGATAAGAATGTTTTAGGAACTTAGGGAGGACATAA
>NW_017731615.1:1191857-1193108 GCF_001890085.2 Hipposideros armiger | reverse complement strand
TATCTTTATGTTTTAAGTGTAAGGCATTTGTAGTGGGGAAAGGAAGAAGAAAACAGAACAAAAGAAAAATTTTGAGGGGAAAAAAAAAAAGCAATGACCCCAGGCCTTTCTAACCTAGAAACCTGAATTCTTGATTCATCCCTACCATGAACCAAGAATGAACTTCAGGCAGACTGCCTTACTATCACACCAGGCAATAAAAGCAACATTAAAGTGAAGAAAAGATACCAAAAACAAAAAGAGAAAGCAAAGACAATTGGTTTCTCATTCCATTCTTTTCCATGCAGAAGTAAGAGACAAAGATTAAAAGCTACTGGAACAACAAGTAGAAAAGACCAAATTCTGGTTTCTTGTCATTTATAAACATACACCTTCTTACATAAATGGGCTTGACATTAGTCTGAAGGAGAATTGGCTGGTTCACTTCTCACTTTGACTCATGAAACCCTATGGATGTTATTACTTTTAGAAAACCACTGCCACTTAGCCAAATACAATTTATATGCAGTTATAGTTCAACAAAGTTAAGAGGGTCCTTCACACGACTTCTTTCCTGGATTTGATCCACATCTTTAGGGCAGTTCTCCGCCCTGAATGTAAATACGTGGGGAGGTTCATGCTAAGCCTGCATGCTCTCCTTCATCCACAGTTTAGGATATATCCAGTAGAAGAAATGTTGAAGCAATTATCTCCACTGACTGATGATAAGATGATGATAATGTTTTATTTATTGGACTCTAAAATTTTATTGAGTGTCTACTATTTTCCTGACACTGTACCTTACACTCTCTTTGTCTTATCTAATTGGCACAGAGCAATTATTAGCCCCATTTTCTGATGAGGTAACTAATCACAGGGTGACTGTAATGAATCTTAGAGATTGTGCTGACCAGACTCTATATTTTACAATGGAGGAGAAATGAGTCAGCGGGTTACTTGGTGTTAGAACCAGCAGTAGGCTACGGTTGTCCTCTGGGTCAGCTTGGTCTTGGGAGTTTCAGGTCTTGGGGGTCAGCCAGCCAGTATTTACATATGGACTTTGGCACTCACCAGCTAAAATTCTTAGGCAAGTTGTATTTCCTCTCTAAACCCCAATTCCTCACCTGTATGGGGCGGGGGGGAAAAGGAAGGGGGGAGAATAGTTGTACTGTGGGGGCTTAGTGAGTCTTGAAAAAGTGAAAGAATACCTCGCCTGGCATAAAACTCTGTCAAAAACTGTAACCCTAGTATTATTACTACTATTAATGCTAC
>NW_017731615.1:1127756-1191228 GCF_001890085.2 Hipposideros armiger | reverse complement strand
CAATGTCAGACGAGGGGTGTTATCACTTTGTGAGGGGTGTAAATGTCTATTACATTATTTTGTACATCTGAAACTAAACAAGAGAAAGGAAAACAAAGTTCCTATCTTTTTTATATCACCTCCTTTTCCAATACAGTGAGAAGTTCATAGTAGGTCTGCAACAAATACTTGCTACATTGAAAACACAGGCTATTCTCAACCATAAATAAGCCTCTTTTTGCTTTATATCATCCCTCCTATGCCTGGACTCACATACTAGTTTACAGTTAGTTTATAATGGCCATCTTTTAAAACGGTGTGACTGTGCTAAAGTAAGGTACACGGGTATCAAATCCTCACAGATTTCACTTGAGAAGGTAGCATGTCACAAAACAAGGTTCCCTATACGAGTGTAGCATGAGTACAGGTGTAAATTCCCAAGGCCAGACTGACCATAACACCGACATACAGCTCATAAATTACTGACCACTCTGGTCAGCCTACTGTCTTTGCAAAGTTATTGGGTTTCTCAACTTTCATAACATTCAAAGATTTTCTGTAAATCCAAGGCCTATGCAACAAATAAATCAATGCCCATTCTATTGGAAGTAAAATTCTTACCTAACATTCATTTCCCACAGAACCCTCAAAATTATAAAGACTATAAATTTCATGCCTATAATTTGAAACTTAAAAGTTATAAGTCCTCGTTCTTTCCATTGTTTCAGACATAAACGTCTGTCTAGTTTTGGGGGGGGGGTTGTCTTGTTTTGGTTTGGTTTTTTGCAGCCATTCTCTAATGTCTTTTGTGGTTTCACACTCTCTTTGACCTCTGACTAACACCCCAACCCAGTCCCTCCCCCAGAGTTATCCCCATTGTTATCAGGTTAGTATCTATTTCCCTAGAAATTTGTTCTATAAATTTACAAACACACATCTGTATCCACAGAGAATCTGCAGTATTCTTTTGTGACTTGTTTAGCAAATGGTGTTATATGGTATATATCACTCTATAACTTGCTTTTTTTATCCCTCCTGATAATGGCATTGGGGAGAAATTTCCTTGTCAGTAAAAACACTTGTAGGTCATTCTTTTTAACTGTGCAGATTTCCACAATTTGTTTAACCAGCTCTTTATCCATGAACCTTTGGGTTGCTTCCCTGTTTTGCTATTACAATGTTGCTGTGATAATCCCTGCTAGTGCTTCTCTATTGTTCTCCATGACATTTATTAAAAATGATTTTAATTAGGCATATATCCTAATCATATATAATTCCTCGATAAATGATATCGTACATATGTTTTGCTTTATGGCTTAACGAGAATAAATTTAAAATATAGCTTTCATCTATATTAAATTTAGGGATCTATCATCACAAGAGAACAGGAGTTGGCAGGCTGTGACCCATAGGCTGATGCCATCCACTGCCTGTTTGTGTAAATAAAGTTTGAATGGAACACAGCCATGCTTTCTTTTACGTACGAGGGCTGACAATTCAGTTTGCGAACTTGTTGCAACTGCTAACTTTTTGATATCAGAGGGATGATTCATTATGAATTTGTACCAACTGGACAAACAGTTAACCGAGTTTATCATTTGGAAGTGCTGAAAATGCCGTGTGAAAAAGTTAGACGACCTGAACTTTTCACCATGGCTCTTGCATCACAACAATGCACCAGCTCACATGGCACTGTCTGTGAGGGAGTTTTTAGTCAGTAAACAAATAACTGTATTGGAACACCCTCCCTATTTACCTGATGTCACCCCCAATGACTTCTTTTTTTACCCAAAGATAAAGGAAATGTTGAAAGGAAGACATTTTGATGCCATTCAGGACATCAATGGTAATATGACGACAGCACTGATGGCCATTCCAGAAAAGAGTTCCAAAATTGCTTTGAAGGGTGGACTAGGCACTGGTGTCAGTACATAGCTTTCCAAGAGGAGTACTTCAAAGGTGACCATAGTGATATTCAGCAATGAGGTATGTAGTACTGTTTCTAGGATGAGTTCGCAAACTTAGTTGTCCGACCTCGTATTGTCCACGACTGCTCTTGCGTTCCAGCAGCAGAGCTGAGGAGCTGTCACAGAGACCACATGGCCCACAAAGCCAGAAATATTTGCTATCTGTCCCTTACCAAAAAACTTTATTGACCCCTACACTAGAATATGAAATATTCTTCCTCTGGAGAGCTTTTTCTATTTCCACAAACTGCAACTTAAAGGGTCAGTATCTTTATGTTTTAAGTGTAAGGCATTTGTAGTAGCACTTGCTACTAAAAAAAAAAAGAGAGAGAGAAAGAAAAAGTCCATATCTGCTTGAACAAAACAATTTCTCTTTTGAATTCTACAACTGAAAATATGCAATATAAAACCTTATCCACTTCAAGTCCTTCATAACTTTTGAAAATATTGAGTGAATTAATTAAATCAGGGATTCTACTTTAACAGCAGGTTGTTCCTAAGCCCAGCTGGTGATGTAAGTTGTCATTTTCAAACAAAATCCAAAAATTTTAAATGATTTATCTACTATAGCCCATAAGCATTTACTAAGATCTGGGACATGGAACAAGATTGCAGAGTGAGACAATAAGTGACTCGAGTCATGTGACGTACTCGTATGCTTCAAGGCTTTTCTAAACCCTTTGGTGTCTGGGGTGGTTGCACCAGAAAATGTCTAAGATTCTTCCCAGTTCTCACATTCTGTGGCAACTGCAATTCACACTTAAAAGGAGGTATTTATAATAGGAACTCCATTTGTCTAAATGAGTATATACTTAAAAGTACTTAAACATTCACTGATATACTCTATTATTTTTACGTTGTTGCTTACTGAAATTTAGGTTAAAGTCGGGAAATAGTAGGTTCTAACAGATAACAAAAAAGTCATAATGTGCGTTTATTTACTCTGTGCTCCTGTACAATGAACTGGTGTTTACGGAGTTAATTGCAAATAGAATCTCCACTTATTTAAACAATATGAGACCCAAAGCATACACAGATGAATTTGCTTTTATTAGAAATAGAAACGTATTCATTAATTCCAACTCATCTTTCTAGGTTGTGTCCCACTTGTAGAAAAAGGGAACTGTGCTTCCAACCATTGTCCTGTGCTGTAAATGTTAAAGGTTTTTTCAGCATTCCTCATTATGAAACTATATAAAAGCTATAAAGAGGGTCAACAATTGTACAAAGGACTGAATTCCCATTTTGTTCTCTCCTACAGAGAGAAAAATTATGTCTACTGGTTTTATTTGATTGAAAATAATAGTAATAATAATTACTCCATTATTTGCTGATTGACGCTTGGCAGACATTTTAGAGATCTCCCCTGGTGACCTGATTGCTAAGTCTCTTAGACAACATGCTGTAGCACGCCACGGTTGACCCTCTCTCAGCAACTACTTAATAAAGTGCATTAGTTTGTTCGTGGTGCTGTTGTTGTGTACAAAGAATAAGGAAAGAGGATGGGGAAATAATCGAATTTCCCTACAGTCTTTGGCCCAAGGTAGACCTAGAACCCAGTTTGCCCAGGACAACCAGCTCGATAACAGGTTGTCCTTGGGTAATTATTAATAGCCCCACTTTCCTCTCAAAATGCCCCAGGTTGAACCATAAATTATGTGCTTGCCCTCTTCAGACCCAGGCTTTCTCCCTTCATCCTTGCCCCCCTCAGGGTCTCTCTTCCACCTCTTCTTTGAGAGTCTTGATTAGGAAAATTCTGAAGGGAGAAAGAGGAAGCACTTGCTTGGAAAAAGCAATGGGAAGGGTTAGAGCTCCTGAAATCCAGAGGGAAGGAGGAGGTGAGGAAAGGAGTCAATGATACAGAATCAAGGAAGAAGTCCGAGGTCAAAGTCAACCTCCCTGCCTTCTGGTTAGTCAACCAGGTGTGTGTGTGTATGTGGGGGAGTGGAGGGGGGGAGGGTGCGCGGAGGGGATTACACGCTTCTAACATTAGTTGTTTAGTCTAAAGGGTTATGTGTTAGAGGCAAGGTTTTTGTGTGAAGGCTGTTGTTACGGGTATTGATTAGTATCATGAGGACAGGTTACAGGAAAGTATTGAAAGGACTTTTTCAAAGGACTGAAGTGACAGTGAAGACTCTGCAGTGTTATCATGAAAGCTGATGTTTGAAAAAATGGGAAAAGCTCTCTAAATCCTGAAGACCCAACAGCCAAGTAATGTCCAAGGAGCAGTTGCTTTAACAATTTTCAGATTTTCAATGTCAAAATCTAGAACAACACCCCGTTCAACTCTAGCCTGCTGCTCCTCTCCTCTTGATTAAACAGCTCTCTCTATTTTCTGACGTGGATGATTTCAGAGTGAGTTTCCTCTTTAGGAGTGCCTTCCCCAGGTGGAAAACATTGTCTGGTAGGGATTCCAGCTTTCTCAGGGGCTGAAGACCCAACTCCCAAACAGGCCTTTCCTATTGTTATCAGCTGAGTACGTGGCACCTGAAAGGCTGTGACATTACATGATTCATGATTCCCAGGAAACTTCAATTGATGTACTGAGTGATCACAGAATAACAGATACTAAAAATTATTATTATAGTCATTGTTTTTGTATAGCTAGCACTTCTCGAGTGCTGTGTGTCAAGCTCTATTCTAAATGCTTCACATTTATTATCTCATTTAATCTTCACACAACCCTAAGGTCAATGATATTATTCCCATTTTACAGATCAGAAAACTGAGATTAACTAATTTTCCTCAAGTCACATGTTAATAGGTAGTGTAATTGGGATTTCAAACCAAGGTAAGCAGTCTCCAGACCCAAACCACTCAAACACTTTACTACAGTAACTTTCTTACACCAAATATTCTGGAATTCTGGGGTGAGTGGGATGGTCAATTTTAAGAGACTACAAAATCAAATTGCCATAACCAAACTAATCCAGTTAAAACACACATGATTCTTGAATTTTTCTCCTTGAAAATTAAAATTAAAGTGTAAGGGAAAAAATGCTTTGTATTTTCCCATATTCCTATGAAGTACATCATAATCTTAAATCTTTCAACTGTTACAAAGCTTACCCTGTGTAAACCTTACTTGGATTTCTTCTAAACCAAAATAACCCTCCAAAATATTCAGGGAGGAGAGTTAATGATGGTGTTATATTCCTTTCTGAAAGCTTCATTTAGATACCTACCAGAGATCCCTTCATGGACAGAGAAAAATCTTAAACTGTCTCTATTTGATTGTGCTTGCCTAAGGCATTAAGTCCAATCCACCATGTCGCACCTCAGTAACTCGACACAGACTAGAAAATTCTTACAGTCAGCTTCCCCAAGGGATTTGTTAAGTTTCACATGCATTTAGTTGTGCAGTTGGCCTGCTCAAATTGATAAACTTGTAGCTAAATTCTTTCTGCAGCAATGGGCTGTTGGGCTTATTTTTTTTTATCACTACGAGAATAAATATTGCAAAAGAAGCTATTACTACGTGTTAGTGTTACCCATTAGTTTTTAACATAATTGAGCTTACATTCCAATTTCTCAGTAACTGATAAGTATTTACTTTGTGGATGTGGTTAAAAGGTGAGAGGGATTAAAAAGGGCTAATACTGAAATATATTTAGAGCAAAAAAAAGAGGAAATTTTGATGTCTTAAATTGAGCAAAGAAATGAAACAAAAATTATGAATAAAATTATTTTCATTAGAATCCCCAAGTTGCTATGATACGTGCCTATAAGGGGTACTCTTACATCTATGCTCAATACGTGAATGCACAATGGCTTCTCTTAAAAAAAAAAACATACTAGACTACTTGGAACTCAAATTATCATTTATTGACTTAGAAAAATATGGTTTTATTCTCCCCAATTTTAATCCTCTTCCTATTGTGCTTCTCAACTCCTACAATTGAACATCAACTCACCTCATATCAGCTTTCACCAGCATGTGATTTTCTATCACACTTGAACATGGCTTGCCCCACACCATCTTCTTCCTCACAGATGAATGCAAATGGGAAAAAGCCATGGACAACTTCAGTAGAATTTTACAAATCACTGTCATGGCATACCTGGGGAATCTACTTTTTTAAACAACATCAATATATGTTATAAACTCAGCAAGCTTACTTATATAAGCTTTGAAAGTCACCATATCAGTGCAGTACCTGTTATTTATCTTTTATGCCTTTTATGTTATTTATCTTCAATTCATTTACATATTCAACAAATATATATTAAGTATCTACTATGGGCCAAGCACTGTTCTATAACCCTTGAACATATAGTGATCACATCTCCCTCTATGGAGAAAAAAAGGAACAAATAAATATATATGCACTGAAGAAAAGAAAATTAAGATAAAAAAAGTGACAAAGACATCATCTATTTTAGACAGAGTGATCAAGAAAGCTGTTATGATAAGGTGACATAAGAGCAAAAACCTAAAGGAGCTTAGGATGGGAATCATGAATTATCTAGGTAAAGAGAATGCCAGGCAAGTGCAAAGGCCCTAAGGTAGGAACATGTAGACACAGTTGAATAAGCAAGAGAAAGAGTGGTAGAAAATGCCATTAAAGCATGAGCAAGGGAACAGACCACACACAGCCTAGAAGGCCAGCTAATGTGACTGGAAGATTTTCAGCAAAAGAGTGACTTGTTCTGACTTTTATTTTGAAAGAAAAATCCTGCTTTCCCTGTGAAGAAGAAACTATGGATGACCAAAGGTATAAGTAGGGGAGTAGGTATCCAGTGAGGGAAAACAGTGGCTTAGCACAGGGTAATAGTGAAGGTGGTGAGAAATAAAACAGATTTGGGATATTTTGTGAAAGTAGAATTGAATGTGGAGTATAAAATAGATGATTCAAGAATGAAGTGAATGGACTAGATGTGGGATACAGGCCATGTATAAAGATGACTCCAAGGATTCAGATCTAAGCATTCTAAATTCTTTACAAGTAATAAGCACATCTGTAAGCCTATAGTCCATTACTACTCTGCCTTCTCTTCTTGGCCAACATTATAGATAATAATAATAATATAATAATAATAATAATGTGGAGGAGGATAAGGACAAGAAGGAGGAGGAAACAAAATGACTGGATAAAGGAATAGCCAGATGGATAGATATATAATAAAGCAAGTATTGTTCATTGTTGAATCTAAGTCATGAGTATATGGGGGTTTACTGTAAAAGTATCCTGTATGTTTGAAATTATGGTTAACAACAAGGCATCCTACTGACTGGAAGAAGATATTTGCCAATGATACATCTGATAAGGGGCTAATAGCCAAAATTTATATAAATAAAGAAAACCTCATACAACTAAACACCAAATAAAACCAAACAACCCATTTAAACAATGGGCAGAAAACATAAAGAGACATTTCTCTAAAGAGGACATACAGATGGCAAACAGACACATGAAAAAATGTTCAATGTCACTAATCATTAGAGAAATGCAAATAAAAACCACAATTAGATACCATCTCACTCCTGTCAGCATGGCTATCACCAATAAATCAACAAATAGCAAGCGCTGGCGAGGTTGTGGGGAAAAGGGAACCCTGCTGCACTGTTGGTGGGACTGCAGATTGGTACAGCCACTATGGAAATCAGTATGGAGGTACCTCAAAAAACTGGAATGGAACTACCATATGACCCAGCAATTCCACTCCTGGGTACCTATCCAAAGGAATCCAAAACACTAATTTGAAAAAATATATGCATCCCTATGTTTATTACAGTGCTATTCACAATATGGAAACAACTGAAATGCCCATCGATAGATGACTGGATAAAGAAACTGTGGCACATTTATATAATGGAGTATTATGCAGCGACAAAAAAAAGAATGGAATCTTACCCTTTGCAACAACATGGATGGACCTAGAAAATATTACGCTAAGTGAATAAGTCAGACTGGGAAAGAAAAATACCATATGATCTCACTTATATGTGGAATCTAAAGAACAGAATAAACGAACAAACAAAACAGTAATAGACTTTGTGCCTAGTTGTATGCTAGGCCCTGTGGGACATTATAAGTTACATCACATCATCCCTGCGCTTATGGATCTTACCAATCTGATGGCTGCTAGATGGGAGGGGGAGAAGGTAAAGGGATTAGAAAGTACAATTAGTAGTCACAGTATAGTTACAGGGATATGAAATACAGTATGAGGAATATAATCAATAATGTAAAGATTATGTGGGTTGCCACATGGGCACTGGACTTATCAGGGGGATCACTTCATAGACTGTGTAGATGCCTGACCACTGCACTATATGCCTGAAGCTGAAGCAGAATAATACTGAATATCAACTATAATTAAACACACACACACACACACACACACACACACACGCAAGTATATTCACGGGATGTGGAGTACAGCATAGGGAATATTGTCAATAGAATTATAACAGCTATATACAATGTCAGAGGGTTAGTAGATTGGGGGGTTATCACTTTGTGAGGGGTGTAAATGTCTGTTACATTGCTTTACACCTGAAACTAATTAAAATAAAATAAAATTTAAAAATGTTGAAAAATATACAGCATTTCTAAAATTTATTGACTATGGAATCCTTTTTCAATGGGTCCACCTCATGAAAATGCCCTGACTTAATCAACTTATACAAAAATTCTGACTGACTTGTGCAAGGTCACAAACCCCCATGACAACAAAACCAGAGTTAGATAACTGGTCTCCTAACTCTGCAGTCAGAGTTCTTTCAAGCCTACGATCCTGCCAATGTTTGTAGAATATCTGCATCTGAAAGTCCTGTTGCAACAATGACACTGAACTTGCATTAGATCAACACATCACATTCATTCAAATCATCACTCATTCCCAGTTGGTTACCATCAATATTGCACTGCTGTCGGGTTTTATGGGAGCCATCTCTCTCCTTCGCTCTCGGGGATCAGTAAATCCTACCGTTTACTTTTACGTCTTACGTTTCACAACTCGAAAGCCTACCAGGATTCTTCGCTAGCTTCAGACCTCTGCCTTTTCCAATCCTGTCGGGAACAGGGCCCCTACATTGTTTGTGGGAACACAGCAGGCTCTTTGCTTTAACCCCATCTCTAACATTTTGTATTTGTCTATTTTCAACTCAATAGAATCCTACATACAACCCTAAAACTCCTCTTCCATGAGTAATTTTTTATTCCTGTTCTCAGGAGCCATCAATGGCTCCCAACTGCCTCTTTAATCAAATAAAAACTCCTATCCAAATGATTATCTTCACACCTAAGTGCCTTCATCTCCATTCAATGCGTTTCTTCAGCAAGGAGTTGTTGAGTAATCACTTTGTGCCTAGTTGTATGCTAGGTCCTGTGGGAAATTATAAGTTACATCACATCATCCCTGCGCTTATGGATCTCACCAATCAATGTGGATAGACAAAACATACACACATTAAACATTTTTATAACAATAAAGGGCTGTATATGACCAAGTGCCCCCAGGAGCAAGTGGGACGTGCAAGTCAAGGATTACTGGGGGCCACTGTGCTTGTGTGCGGCTTCCTGAGTCATACATGACATGAGCTGGGCCTGGCTCCAAAAAGGTGCAGAAGATCCGCTCTCTGGGGAAGCTCATGTCTCCAGGGTTGGAATTAAGAGACTGAATTCAGAGACTAATGTGACCAGCCTGCCTGGGCAGAAGCAGAGCCTCCTTGTGTTCAGTAGTCAGAAATAAGGCTGGAAGAGAGGTGGAGGCAGACTAAGAGTGATTCTTTAATCATAACTGAGAAATTTGGAATTCATCCTCACACGAAAGGGAAGGAAAAGGATTACTGAGGTGAAGATGCAGCAAGATGAAAGTATTTAATCTAGCAGCAATGTGCAGGGCAGAATACTAGGTAGGAAATTATGATACCAGCCAATCATTAGGAGATGAGGTCACTGACAAGAATGTGCAGAAGACAGATGAAGGGGAAAAAAAAGAACAGATAGAACTGGCATTTGGAAGGAACCCTGTTAGGTATATAGAGTAAACAGAAGAAAGAGATTAGCAGTCAGTCTGAGGTATCATGGTAAGGCAATAACAATGAGGAAACCGTTGATTAAAAAAATAATGAATAATGAAGCTAGGATATGTAAACTTTTTTTTTTTAAGCTGAGCCATCCTGCCACCTGTTGGCAGCTCAGCGGCTGCTCATCTCGGGCCTGGCATCGAACCACTGTTGCTCAGAGCTCAAACTCTTGAGCGAGCTCTTAACCAACTGAGCCACTCGGCCAGCCCTAATGAAGCTAGGATATGAAGGGGTGATGAGTTTGAGGTGACAGCAGGGCATCTAAGCTCCCTAGTCATGTTGAAGAGAACAAACTAAATTTCAGGTGAAAAATGAGGATGTGATCTAGATTCAGAAGATACTAGCACAAAAGTGATAGCAAGAGACTACTCTCCTATGTATTTCCCAAAACATATACCTTTTCCTCCTGGGCAGTTTCCCAGCCTCATCCACAGAGGTGCGGTCATGTGCCTGAGTTCTAGTCAGTGGGCTGTGTGTAGGGTTACTTCAAGTTGGGCCACATGTCCTTCCCAGAGACTATCCTCTATTTTCTGTCCCTTTCAATTAGCTGAATGAAAGACTCAGAACCCAGTAGACTCCTAGGACATAGAGCTGGGAGGAGTCTGGGACCCTGAATAACTGCCCAGAATAGAGAACCCCCTGCCATACACAGGATCCCTGGGGGTCTAATGTAAAACATAGCCTGTGGTTGTATTAAGTCACTGAGATTTAGGATTGTTTGTTACAGCAGTTAGCCTACAATAACGTTTTCCAAAATAAATCTGTCCTACAAACCTCAGCTGTTCAAGTAAACCTCACTGCCATCTACAAATAGCCCACCTACTCCCTCTGTTTTCATTCACTGTATTCATTTTCAGTCATATATCTTAGGGTGATATCCCACCACACTAATTCTGGTCTTTCCTGTCCTTAATATTTTTGTCCTAGCCTTACATCCTGTATTAAAACAATTCCTGACTTACCGCTGCTGACAATAGTCACTGCAATCATTTTTCCCAGCCCCTCAGCACTTGTGCAAGTATCTCTAGCCATCTGTAACTGGTTATGACTATGTTTTTATTTTTATTTTATCTGTTATCATGTATCTCCATTTATATTTGTTCCATTAGATTATAAACTCAATATGAGCAAAGATTGTGTTTCCTATTTCCTTTGTAATTTCCTACATGCCTCATATATTGCCCTACACTGTCAGTGCTTCATAAACTCAACTAAATGAAGTTCGAACTTCTACGCATATACTTGCACCAGATGTGTAACAACTCACAAAATCTGCATCTATAACAGAAACACGCACTGTGCAGCACCCTCGTTTATCCAACCCCATCGTGGAATGAGCTAGCCCACAGAGTTAATCTTGGCAATCAAATACAGTAAAACCTTGGATTGTGAGTAACATGGTTTGCTAGTTTTCCGCAAGATGAGCAAACATTTCTAATACATTTTAACTTGGTAAATGAGCAAGGTTTTGCAATATGAGTAGTTTGTTTCCGGAAAGAATTATTCTCGCAAACCAAGGTGTTACTGTATAATGCAGCAGGAGAAACACAGAGGCTAAACAATGTAGCACATTTAGCGACATCTGAGCTGAAATGCTCTCTCATAAATCACATTTTGGCAACCGTTATTCCAATAGGTCTCAACTAGACATTTGGTAGCAAATAAGTTCAAATGGATCCAAACTGGTTTACACACGTCTGACCTAGGCAACAACTGGTAAAAATGTTTTAAAGTCAGAGGCTTTTGACTCTCCACATACCATCAGATCCTGTTGCAAGCAACTCATTCTTTAAGACTCAACTCTGTCACACGGCATCTGTGACACCTCCTTGATTTGCCAGCAGAGTGAGGGGCTTCCTCCTTT
Source organism: Hipposideros armiger (assembly GCF_001890085.2). Taxonomy (NCBI): domain Eukaryota; kingdom Metazoa; phylum Chordata; class Mammalia; order Chiroptera; family Hipposideridae; genus Hipposideros; species Hipposideros armiger. The sequence goes on along the minus strand of NW_017731615.1, from coordinate 1,179,383 downwards.
GAGATCCTAGGTCTTTATGTATAAATGTCACTGACGGCATTCATCATATTAGGTGGTCATTGCAGGCTGACCTGTCTGCGTCACCCCAACCCACTGCATACACCTTGGGACAAGGACTGACTCTTACTCCTGGTCAAAGCCCCACAGCTGATATAGCACTTGTCATATACTAAGTGACATTATTCAGAGTATTTTTTACTACAAGCAACAAAAACCCATTCTACACAAGTTTAAAGAAAAAAACAAAAAAGGAACTAAGTAACAATAAGAATAACTGGGCCTAGGAAAATACATCATTAACAGATTTTTCCCCCCAAGTATCTAATTGGGGGTTGGGGGGCAGCTTTACAAAAGGTAAGAAGCTTAAGTTAAAATTGTTGCTTCAAAATATCAAAGGAAATAAAATATCTGTAATTAATAGAAATAAAAATACTTCAGGATGGAAATATACACTAATAATCAGTTACAAAATGCACCTGTGTTTGATAAGAAATATGCATATAACACTTATAAGAATCCCCATCGACTTCCTCACAATAATATTATAAATCAAGGAACAGAAAAAACAATCAACTGGATTTATTTATTATTTTTTACCATAGCCAGTGATTGGAATTAAAGAAGCAAAAATTTCTCTTTAAAAAATAAAATTTGAGGGACCACTTTAAGGCTCCACTGTGTTCCTCGCACTGTACTGGGCACAAAGAATACACACAGGAATTGTATGAAGCGCCAGCCTCATGGCAGAAAGAGGTGGAGAGACCCCCTAACCTCACTTCAGTGTGATGCAAGCCGTGATCAGGTCCTATGAGAACAAGGAGGGGGCAGGGAATTGCTCTCGCCTGGATAGAGGGCAGAGTAGGTAGGGACTATTTCTGAGAGGAAATTCTGGTCTTTCTTTTCTTCCTCAAAGGCTGCAGTGGGGCTTCACCAAGAAAGGAGGCAGGGAGTACAGCATGGCCAAAGTAGAGAACGATGAAAGAAAACAAGGTGGTTAGGAAACAGCACCTCTTCCCCGGTGGGTGGGAAAGGGAGTTTCATTCTGGAAACAAGGGGGAGCCAGTAAATATGTTTTTGTTTTTGTTTTTTAAGTAGAGGTAACATGCACATAATATAAAAGTCATCATTTTAAAGTAAACAGTCCAATGGCATTTATTGAATGAGGCATGCAACCAGCACCTCTATTTAGTTCCAAAATATTGGATCACCCCTAAAGGAAAACCCATACCCATTAAGCAGTTGCTCCCCTTTCCCTGGTTCCCCTATGCCCTGGAAACCATCAATCTGTGTTCTATCTTTATGGATTTAGCTCTTCATATAAATGGAATCATACACTACGAGGCCTCTTGGGTAGCTTCTTTCATTTCACATAGCGTTTTTGAGATTCATCCACATTTGTACACATATCGCTACTTTATTCCTTTTCATGGCTGAATAATATTCCATTTTATGTGTATACCACAGTGTTTTTTTTTATCCGTTCATCTGTAGATGGGCATTTGGGCTGTTTCCACCTTTTGGCCATTGTGAATAGTGCCTCTATGAAGACGTGTGTTACTTGTTAATTGTTTGAGTACCCAAGTTCAAATCTTTCAGGTAGATCTCTAGGACTGGACTTGCCAGATCACTTCGTGATGAACAACCCAACTGTTTCCACAGAAGTGGATCCAGTCCTATCAGGGCAAGTTTTCAAACAGGCCACACCATGGACAGAACCAGGGCAGTTAAAAGGCTCTTCCAGTTTTCTACATGAAAGATGGCAATGCCTGAGCTAGGACCACAGTGATGGGAAACAGAAGAATCTGGCAGAAGGAACTGCAAATAGGAGGTAGAAATACCATGTAAGGAAGAGTTAACTGTGACTCCAAGATTTCTAGCTTGAGTAACTGTATGGAGAGTGCAACCATTAACTAGATTACAGAACAAGAAGAAAAAAACCCTTAGTGAACGGAAAGCGTTAGAAGGGCAGATTTAGAAGAACTAAACATTTACCAAAAACGTACAATGGTCATCAGGAATTCTCGTCAATGAATGAGGCTGTTTTCCTGTAAGTTTAGCAGTGATGAAGCCAGAGAGGGCAGCTGAAGGAGATACACAGAACAAGGGCGCTCCAGGAGAAATTTAGAACAAGAAGAGAAGAAGGCCAAGGAAAGCAGTTTGGAAAATGCTCGCATTTGAATGCAAGTGAACCAAGACCATGAGAGTGAAAAGGAAGCAGACAAAGGGGAATAAATGAACTGTGGCTAACATGACAGGAGCCAAAAACAAGATTTAAAAGTTCCTTACTGGCATCTCCTCTAGAAAGGTTGGTTCCTAATTCATGGTTGGTTTCTCCATAAGCAAAAGCTCTCAGCAGGATTCCTCTTATTCAGAATCATCATACACTGAACTCCTCCTGTGTCTGGCATATTTACATATATCATCTTGGTTTGTTCCAAAGAAGCCCTGGATGGGTATTATTTCCAATTTGCAAATGATAACTGGAGGCTTCGGTGAGTTAAACAATTTACCCAAAACCACAATGCTAGTGTCAGAATGAGGATTTGAACCTAGGCTCCTTCTACTGTGCTGAGCCTCCTCCAGCCTCAGCTTCCTATTAAAACAGTCCTCTGTATTTTCTGTCTTCTTTATAATGCTTTCCCAAGGGTTACTTGCTTCCTTAGTAAATGGTGATTGTTCTAAGTAGAGACTCTTGATTCAAGAACCTCAAAGTGCTTAAATAGCTAAAACATAAATACTAGAACGGCTATCCACTTTTTTTTTTAATTTAAGGTCCCAATAACAAATAGTAATCTTGCAAACTTCATCAAAGGTTAGCTTCTCTTTATAGGACATCATTGTTATTCATTTAAATTAACATTTTTCATGGAGGAAAAATATTACATGCTGTAATCTGCAATTTTCAAGAGTTTACTATATTTAGTTATTGTAGTTTTGATGTTATATATATATTTTTTATTTGCTGAAAGAAAGGTATAGGCAGTATTAACCTAACTTAACTCTTGGTTAATAGGATATTAATTTAATATTATAGGAGTCAGTTTGCAAGTATTTATTCTAACAGAAGAGTGAAGTATCATGGAATCCCAAAGGTATTTACATTTTTCCTCAAGAGTGTGCATTTAGGTACAAATATAAGTACTTGCGGTATTCATAGAACTTATATCATATTCCAAATAAAATAATAAGAACACACTATCTCAAACCATCATCCACACCTCCTTCCCTCCATCCCCCAGGGAGCACCCATCCTCTCTTTAACTTGGAAAACTCAAAGAGTATCTCTGCAAACTTGCTGGTTCTCTTTCCCTAGGGCAGAAGGTAATTAATTTGACTTAAAAATTCTCTTCAAATTCCTTCTGAGCTACAAGCTGAGATCCTGTTCATGTAAACAAAAGTGCTTAATTAAACAAAGTATCTGATAATATGAGAAAGAACTGGAAAGATTCTCAGGCCACCATTTTATTAGTCAAAATCTGATTATATCTATGAAGCTATGAAGATACATCAGTCTTTTAAAAGGTAACAATATTTTTATTTTCTAACACCTTTATTTATTTATTTACTAACCTCATCTTCATTCAAAATTTAAACCAAGATAATTAAAAATTAATTGGAGAAAATGATTAATTTACACTGGGAAATTAATTTACAGTGGGAAATTCTGTTAGTGAAGTCCAGCACTTCCACTTGGCAAATGGAAAAGAACCCATAGTTGAGCTAATAAAAAAAAAATACAGAATGGCTAATAATGGATCTTTTGTCATATATAACATTGTTATCAAATTCAGTGGTCATTTCTATCTCCAAAATCTTCTTTCCCCTTTGTGCATTTGTTTATAATTTTCTTCAAGTTTCTTGAAGATCTCTTGACCCACCAAGCAGGGAATCTGATTGCCTCCGATTACATTTTCCTCCAGAATTTCTCACCTCCTTGCATTTCCCAATTCTATTCTTCAGCCACCTCCTTAAAAGTTGGTTTATTTCCTTTGGAGTATCTTTTTTCTTCCCACTCTAAAACCTCTAAAACTGTCCTCACGAACCCCCATCTGCATTCCTGCCCTCTCACATAAGCCTTTCTCTAAGGGCCAATGGGGCACTTTTACTCCAATACAGAAATATCAATTCATCCACAGCAGAGTCCCAAGAGAATTATGTCTTCACCGAACCAGCTCCATAGCTCAATCTTCCTCTTTTGATTATTGATATCACCATTCTTCTAGTCATGTAAAACTTCAAAGTCATCTTTGACTCATTTCTCTCCTTCACCCTAGACTTAATCACAATATTACATACATTTCATAGAATTTTTTAATAAGGATAACTCATTAATGTTTCGCTTTCACATGAAGGCATGAAATACGTAGCTTGTACCTTATTGAGCTCAGAGAATGTAGTCACTGCACTCCCTAGCTTCCTTCTTTCCCCGCTACTTCTAAAACAGCAATAACTATGCAACTCACCCTCCAGACAGCCTCGTGTCAGCCTCTATGACAGGTGTGGTTCCAAGACGAAGAACAAACCAGGAGGCAGCCCTCGCTGGTCACCTCCCACTACCTCTGTTCTAGACTCTGTCTGTGCCTGGGGACTAAACAGTGGCATCCTCAAAACATCTAGAAGCTAATCTTACCAATGAAATGTCTACCATAACAAAACAACAAAAAAAGGCAATGTCATCGTAAAGAGACAGAATGACTTCTGAGCCACATCAAGATTTGACTATTACCTAATGACCTAAAGAAAGAACATGACACTCAGAAAGGGATTCCTTAACCACAGTTTGTTCTTAGAGAATAAGAGCCAGAGACAAATGGTGGATGTGCCCTTCCACACACTATACACAGAGGAGCAACCCTGGTTAACAGACGGAGGAATCCTGTCCTACTGACCAGTCCACAGTCCACGTACAGGGGCGGCGCCAGGCTATGTGTCTGAATCATCCTACTCCTCCATTATGATTCCATGTTCCCAGCCACTTCCGAGTGTGGTCTCTCCAAGTGAGAAGACTGTTAGCATCTAACTAAGACAAGCATTCCATGTGTGTGACTGTATTTCTCATCGCAAAGAAATAATTTGACACTCAGGTTTTATTAGCCTCATGAATGTGGTTAATGTGAGTCCACCCGAGAGAGATGGATCTGCCCTCTGAGTGCTGACAACATCAGACTTCCAAGTTGGCTAAGCTGAGTGGCAGACCCTGTGCCAGACACAGTCAAATAACCAAAGCAATGAATGCCTTACTGTGAGGCCCAAAAAGGGATGCAATAGTAAGTACTTTTTAAAAGAACCCTGAATGATATTTTGTAATGTTAAATATAGGGGATAGCATTTACAATCCAATCAAAATTGCTTTTAACGAGTCATGGGTTACAATCTGAATGACGCAAATTAAGAGATGGAAACTATCATTGAAATTTGTGTTGCTTAGTCATTAAATGAATGGCGTGTGTGTTTTTCATAGCTTTGAAGAGCCAATGGGAAGAATTCTATCTACTTCAGTCTCCTCTGCCTTTGAAAGGATATAAACCATCAAAGGAAGATGCCACGACCATTACTGGGGAAACTATGGCAGATGGGCAGAAAGCTGGAACCCAAAGCTATATTTTGCCAAAGGGCCAGGTATTGCTCAACCTGCAAATATTTATTCTGCCAGAGGCAAGACCTCCAAGGTAATCTTAGAAGGGGACATTGCCCCTTGTGATGAGATTACCTCTTACAGGGGACTTTATTCTTCTGGAAGTACAGCCCCATTTAACCAGGCTGGCTTTCCAGGGAGAACATCAAAAATATCAATCCCTATCACAAGATGATCACAAATATACCTCTATAGGGCCATTTATAATCATCCTGTACCTACCTCATCCACCCTCACAAGCCTGTAGCAATAAATCTCATGAAGAACAAACCTTGACTCCAAATGGATTAATCCACCACTAACTTTTAAAAAACTCTACTAGTTTTCGTGATTTTTTTATTGGTCTCTTCTCTTCAAGTTTATTCCTCTTTCTACTGGTTTCATCCACTGGTAGCCTTCCACTGTTACTAAGAAATTCCAAAAATAGGCAATTGGGGAAAGGAAAAATGGTAGCACTTAGGCTAATCAACTTGCAGTTCAGGGTTATGTATAGCCACATTAACCTATTTGGAAATATTTACACGACAAAAAGAATTGTTCCTGCTACTTATTATTTTGCTTTTATAATAATTAGAATGCTTTCTATTGTGCTATCTGGTTTTAAAATAATTACAAGTCAATAATAGTCATTCAAAATGTAATGAATTGATGACTAATCTACACACCCATTCAATCATTCCACAAGCATTCACTTACCAAATACATTCAATTATTTTCATACTTTGAATTAGTCTACAAATATTTGAGTTTCTGCCATTTCACTAGTTAATGGAAGTCCTCAGTCTCAAAACATCCAAAATGAGACTCATCTTCTGGCACAATCTCCTCCTTTTTCTGTATTCCCAGTTACAGGGAGTAAAATCACAGTCCACTGAGTCAGAAACTTTTACTCATCATGACTCTCTCCTACTGTCTCACCCCTCCTATCCATTCACTTATTAATTTCTGTAGATTTTGCCTCTGTTAATTTACCAAGCCCATCCCTCTTCACACTGCTTTTGATCAGGGTACCATGTCTTGCCTGGAGGACCTCGCAGCCTCACACTGGCATCTCCTTCCTCTGACCTCACCTCCCTCCTCTCTCCACACACCTCCCTCCTCTCTCCACACCACCACCAGAGTTTGCCTTCTAAAATTCAAATCTACCCACTCCCAAACTAATCCTTTGTAGCTCTTTCAGTTTAATTCAGTTCACAAACACGTGATAGGAAGTATAAAATAAAGTTCAAAACCCATTGCACAAAATACAAGGTGTAATGATTTCCCAAACTCCAGCTTTCCAGCCTGTTCCCTGACACATGTGTGCATGTGTGCAATCACCACAGCCTATGTACATTTCCTTGTGGCTTTTCTGCCTTTGTGCCTACACTGCCCTTCTCCACTTTATCTACCTGCCCAGTTCTTTCTCATCTTTCATGATACAAAGGGTTCCCGTGCTCTTGACATCCACTCCTGAGCTTCTACAATGAGTCAGGTGTCCCGACTCTATGGGTACTAGAACATTCTGTACCTGCCTCTCCCACAGCATATGTCCCACTAGTTGCAACCATTGCTTTGCACTTATGTCTGTCTCCACTCCTGCTCCTCCGCACACTCGGACTGGGAGATCCTAGAAGATCATCATCATGAGGGACATAATCTGTGATCTCTAGCACCCTGTTCGGTAACAGTAGTGTTGTAGACACTCAATAAATATGTGTTGAGTGACTAAATGGGACGCTTTTCTATTGTTGTGCCATGGGTGTCACAACTGGAAATATAGAAGAAATAAACCTAGAGGAAAATATAAATTGAAAGTTTTTCCTGAGGGATACAAACTAGGTATTTGAGAAATTAAATAAACCCTAGGGAAGTGTGAGAGAACACAAATCGAGTGATTTCAGTGGTGTAACAATGAAGACAACCAAAGAGGCACATGTCCAATCTACTTAGTTACTGGCAGTGTTGCTGTAATTGGTGATATCTCCAAAGATGACAGAGCCATGACTGATATAAAACCAAATTCAACCTCCAGGGTCCTCATAAGAAAGATTTTATATAAATACAAGATTTTCTCATGCAGTAATAGACCAGTCAAAAGCCTGAAATCTAAACATGTTTATGGAGTAGTCATTTGTTACCCATCATTATAATATCTTAATTCATCATTGTTAGCATATGGGATGTGCCTGTTTCTACATCACTGACATAAACCAGAAGGAATTAGCTTTTTTAATTTTTAACTGAAAAAAAGTGAATGATTAAAGAAACTGCCCTACTGAATCTTTTCTTTGACAAAGATCCACTATGAAAATGCAGAAAAGACAGTCTTACAGAGTAAAAATAATCACTTTTTTTTTCAGTTAAGTGATCACCAGATTAACTATGCCAAATGCTCAACGAAGAATTTTTTTCTGTTGTTCCCAAAGGATCCTGAATGCCATAAACAGCTATAAAATCCCCAAATGCTTTATGATGTACCTACAAAACAATACAAGTGCCTATGCACTATAGAGAAATTAATTACTACACAAATCTATTAGAAGAAGAAAAGTCAAAGAAGCCTCGACTACTGAGGAGGAAATGCCTTCAGTCCATAGTTCAACCGGAAAAATTATCCAGAAGTAGATCAAAGTTATTTGCTTTAGCTTCTGTATGTGTAAACTTTCCCCCATTTTGTTCTCATAATAAGGCAGCTATGTTCTTAACCCCGAGGAAAAGAAAAATACATCAGTGAGCATGTGACCAAGAAATGAAGCAACTAGTGAAAGGTGTGTCCAGTCCCATCATTTTCTTGTCATTTCTAATGGCTCAACTTCCAGAAAGTACATATAAAAAATAGCAGAAGGTGCCTTTCGCCAGCCTCAGTCAAGTCTGAGACCTCAAGGCCTAGTTTAGTGAAAAATGCTCCCTTCCCACAAACCCCTCTTTCCCACTCAAGAGGCACGCGCACCTTGACCTGCCACTGGCTAGAGTCCAGCCACTCACTGGCCTTGCCATGGTAAGCCTACAAGCACAGCCATCTCAGTTCCTCCCTTTTTCTTTTCCTTAATGTTTGTTTTTCCTTTCTGTGAAGGCAGAGATCATTTGATCCCTGAATACTTTTCTTGGTGTAAATCGCTTTAGCATCTATTACACAATGATTGTGACAGTAATCCAACAAGGAGACATTAGCCTGGGGTGGTTCTTATGCCTTGGGAGCTACGTAAGCAAACCAAAACCTAAGCCAGAGTCAATGGGTTTAAATCCAAGGAAGTGAAACTTAAGAACAACCAATTACAAACAGCCAAACAGGTTTTCCCAAATAAGGAAACCGCTTAAACTACAACCAATCAAACAATGTCTTTGTTTCAGTGTCTTCTCCATAAAAGCCTAGTAGTCCTAGCTCCTGACAGGGGAGCACTCCGAACCACCCATGGTTTGGCACTGCCCAATTAGAATCAATGTGTGCTCTTAAATCAATAAACTCTTTAAAAATTTAATGTGATTCAGTTTACCTTTTAACATGATTACTACTTTAAGTCATCATTTCACAGAGAATTCCAATACTTGGAGATTATAACTCTTCAATGTATAGGCAATAAATCTCCAAACTAATGACTTCTTCAATCTGATTTGAATACTTTACATACTAGCATTTTTATATATTTTATTGAAATTGTAATTGTTAAATTTTTTTTCTAGAACTTCATTTTCTTCTACTGATGTAGACAGAACCAAGAGTGGAAATTAAGAATAATGAACTTTTATCTATAACGATATTAATAGGATTAAAAAAGTATCATAAGTTTAAGCATGACAGAATATTTAGTTGTTACTTTAATAAGCACTTTACTCAAGTGTAGGAAATTTCATGAAAATACTCCCAACTAAGTCATGGTAATACCTAAGAAAAATTTTTAAAAATTAAAATTATTTTTGACATAATCATTTAATAGTTAGTCATGAATTCATGAAACTAAAAATATTCAGTACTTAAAATTTACAATTTTAGTACTGAAATTTTTACAAAATTTACAACCTTATGCTGTCCTATTGTTATTGTTATTACTTGTTTTATAAAGACCACAGGACATCTTCCATTTGAGGAAAAACACTATTTACTAATGTTAAAAATCCAATTCCAATTTTAGTATGTCTATGATTACTGGAAATATTTTTTAAAAATCTGTAAAAGTCTGCATCTAACGCCCCTTTCTCATGGAGCACCGTAATTTTTAATTCATCCTGGAAAATGTAACATTTTTTCAAGCAGCTGATGCTTTTAAACATGCTGGACTAGGCTGAGCATTCCTTCGTCCTGATGTCATGCACCAGTATTTGTCTCCGAAGACATCTTTTGTAGTTGTAACCAAAAGGCAAAAGAAATCAGAGCTGTGAACAGGGAGAGAGAGGGGGAGAGGAGGAAAATGGCTCGGGCCAATTCGCTAAAAAGAATTCTGACAGAAACCTGTATATTTTTAGTCACTCAATGTGTGTCCTTTAAAATAAAGCCTTCTGACTTTTCTAAGGGATTGTGCTTATTTTCACACTATTGGTTTTAAAAATGCTCTCTGCTTTATGGGAATGTGTCACAGGGAAGTTAGCTATAGTTGCATGAAAGACGTTTTCATCCCTGACTGGCATCTTCTCAATAGCTGGGGCCCAGGCCCACCGTTCTCTTCCCGGCAAGGCCCTCTGCGCTGAAACAGTGCAGCATTCATAACTTCTTCTCAGCACTGTGGGGCAGCTCCACAGAAAAGCTTCTCCAACCTAACGGGTGACATCACTGAAAAGTCTTCCATTTGGCCTAGGTGAAAAACACCAATGCATGCCTCATTCATTTCTCCACCACAAAAAAAATTAATAATGTAGAGTCATGTCCACTCGACGCCCAAGACCTGCATGCCCACAGCCCAGCTCAATGAAAGCCGCTCTTACTGGATCGTATGCAGCGGTGCTGCTAACTTTTTAAACTACCACTAACTTTCAAAATGTGTTTTTACAACTTTTGCCACTATGAAAAATGCTCAATAAGATACCAAAAATAACTTAAAATTTTAATGGAAAAGCCTCTGATTTGGTGGTGCTAGCATTGCCTTTAGGTTTAGGTCACCTTTTAAAAATATACTTGTCATATAGTTATGGAACCAAAAACCTCACCAGCCCCACTGACATCAACACACACAAACCAATGCTCACAGAGGTTACCCTTTCTCCTTGCTACATCCATTCCCTGATGGTCCAAGGAAATTCAGCTGCATCCAACTCTTTTCAGAGTGTGTCAAATATCCATGGCTATTTGGAAGGCAGGCACCCAGTAGTCTATCTAAGATATTTTAAGTTGAAGAGAGTACATTTTCCTGTCGCCTCATTGGAATATATATGCCTTTGAAGGCTGACCCATAAGAAATGGCATGAGAACGTTTCCATCTTATTCTCAAAACACAAGTATATATTCACACTTGGGGGAGGAAAAGAAAACAAACAACTTTGCTCATTTTCTCTTCTCTAAATCATACAAGTGAGAGAGGGCAGTGTAAAGCTGGTGCTCTAGCCATGTTTTTTAAATGACGTAACACATCCCAAATCACCGCTGCACAGAGAGGCATGCAGTGTTCTCCTGCACAGAGTTCAGAATCCTCACGGCGGCATCCATGGGAGCTCCGCGGGCTGCTGTGACAATAGCACATCCTTACTGCTGTCTGTCTGAATGACAAGGCAAAGCCATGTCAATTATGAAGAATCGTGGACCTTATGACTAACGACTCACTCAAAGCCATTTATATCCTTGATCATGTAAATCCATCCTCCCTCACCAACCCATGACATGATAGAACTTTATAGCGTCTTCCAGGCTATTTCTGTGCATTATGGAAAATCAAGCTACTGCCATCCATGTTCGAACCTGAATTCTAAACATCGCTGTGAAACGCTCACAGACATGGACTGTTCGTACGCGTATAAGACTCAGGTCTTTCCCTCTGCCTGCTTTTCCCTTCCATGATGTAGACTTTCTTAGGAGTTTGTTGATTTTTTTGTTTTGTTTGTTTTTCAAACATAATCCCTAACTCACATACGTGGGGAAAAAAGGATATCTTCCCCCCCAGAAAGCCTACACTGAGAATTCCAAAAGAGGCTCAATTTCTTTACTAAATGTAACATATATTTTGGACATTAGAAAAACTCTTTGTAAAAAACAAGCATAAACACTAAGTCTTGAAACACAAAAAAACTTGTACAGAAACAGCCTACGTAGACTCTTTCAATAATCAAATATCCCCTCACTGTGTTATTTGTGCAATGTCTATTTTGGGGCACTATACATTTCTGACTAGTCAAAAATGTTCAATAAGGGAGACCACTTCATGGACGGTGTAGATGCCTGACCACTGCACTGTACACCTGAAGCTGAAGCTGAAGCTGAGTAATACTGAATGTCAACTATAATTTAATATATATATATATATATATATATATGGTCACAGGATGTGGAGTACATCATAGGGAATAGAGTCAATGGAATTGTAACAGCTATATACGATGTCAGAGGGGTAGGAGATTGGGGGAGGGGGGAGTATCACTTTGTGAGGGGTGTAAATGTCTATTACACTATTTTATACACCAGAAACTAATTTTTAAAATGTTCAATGGCCTCTAGACTGCACAGCAGACTGTACCTTTCTCCTCCAAGACATATCACTGAAACTCTCTCTAAACTAAGTAAAAATGAGACAGTTGAGACGGTAATATATATAAAAACCACTATTACCAAGCCTACCTATAGGATTTTCTTTTTTCCCCATTTTATTTATCAATATATATTATTTGTTTGTTTATCTAAGTCTGACTATAAGCATATCTTGCTGAGATAGTATTCTGGCATGTCATGCCCAGATGGCCCTCATAAAAATCAAGTAATAATCATTACCATAATTTAAAGAGCTCCCTTTTGAGAGAACAGATATAATTTGGCCCTCAGATTCTTTACATCTTTATGCACATTACACCCAGGACTTATTTAATTGGTTGGCAAGGTACATATCAAGTCAGAAACCCTCCCTTGATGCAACTGTCCTTAACAATTAAATCAGATACTGTGCCTTTAGAACATAGGAATGACTCAATTGGAGTTGTAAGCTTGGTGGCCATCCCTTCAGAAACTCTTTTAGAAGACAGAGCGATAAATTCACAGAATATTCACATGACTAAGGATAATTAACGTCAACCATTTCCACCCTACAAAAGAAAACAGAGCTTCTATTAAGAATGAACAATAAAGACATTATTGTGTTTCCATTGTGTTTTTTTGAAGCGGTTCCCATCTCTAAAAAAACACAAACACAACAGTATTCCAGCTATCCCAATGCTATCCAATTTGCCTGATGATGTTGTTGAGAAAAATTCTGTAAAGACTAGGTGAGAATTTCAGACTGCTTTCAACATTATTTCCATGCAACATGCAGCACAAGAAAAGCTTATAGAGAACTGAAATATAAGTATTTAGGTAGTGATTCAACTTACATGGCCTCATCTCCAAAGACAGATAAAAACAAACATTGATGAAAGAACACCAGATCTCTGTGACAGATCATCTCTTTCCTTTTTCGTGTTTACATAACCCTTTTTGAGCATTTCACCTTACATAAACACTTAAAAAAGTGGCAAGATTTATGTAAATATATCACTCTAATCCAAGTGGACGATCTCTGAAAGCAGGGTGGAAAAAGAATCCTCATCCTGCTTCTAACTCCATCCAAAAGTCTAAGACATAGCAGGGGTTAAAATTAAACAAAACGAAGATTGCGCCATTAGAATCCAGGTCAGGGTTACGTCTAAACAATACGCAACTCACTTTCAGGACACAGGACAACATAAAATGGGTTATATATATATACTGAATTGAGTCAATTAATCTTCATTTTAAACTGCATTGCATCGAACAATTTTTCTTCTGTATAACACTTAATAATTCTATTTCATTCAATAAGCTCTGACAAATTACATAAATATAGCACAGCATCACTAATTTACAGCCATTACTGGAGAAGAAGGAAACCCAAAACATATCATATAGTTTCAGCCAAAAATTTAAATTTATAGTGCGTGGTGAAGACTTTTGGAATGAATACTAGTGTGTATTATTTTTTTCATTTATAAAGGGAAATTTTGCATTTAAGATTATTATTGAAAAAACAAAACTAAGTGAAAACCTCCAATGCCAGATGAAAGTGCTCATCTCAAAAATGAGTGATTCAATATAAATGAGTGTCCCGCCCCCTGAATTTTAGGAATGTAAACAGATCATTTAATCTCATAAATCGTTCCATCAATATAAAGCATGCACACATGCAATATTGGTGAAGTAAGGAGTGGGAGAATTTCCGTAGCCTAAAGAAAAATACAAAATTTCACAAGGAAAGGCTTTTCAGGTATGTTAACCCTTCAAAATATTCTAAAAAGGACAGAACTTGAGCAATTTCTTTGTCTTTGATGGAGAATGCATTCACTATAATTACTAGTTTAGGACAATGAAAATCTTCCTCAGTACCTTTGTAATGGCAATATGTGATCCAAGCATCTACAGTTCTGTGTGTTGAAATTTGTTCCTTCTCTCTAATTACACCTAAAAAAAAGTGTGTCCTTTCATCTCCACTTCAGATAACTTATAATTGCATACCAGGCTGCAAACTGTTACAAATAGCCAAACCAGACACACATCATTTCTGGTACAGCCTCAAACTTTTAAATTATTCCTGTCACTACAAAGCTGCAAGGTACCCACAGGCTTTATCTTAGCCAATAGTTTTAACTCTGCCTCCACCATCTGCGTGATATAAGCAGGTGGGAAATTGCATGATTTTGGTTTCACTTTCTTTCTTTTCCGTTATCCTATGGTTAGCAGTGAAATGCCCATTAACTGGTTCATGTAATATAGTGGACGGATGCAAGGCAACATGCAGAAGGTAAGTGTATAGATTTCGGGACTAACTGGATTGAGAAGGAGGAGGTTGTCTTAAATACTGCTCAGTCCTGAGCACATAGACCAGAAGAAAAGGTATGCGGTGGGAGGTTAATTATTGAAGAAGTGTGTATAGGTAGAGTCAGGCGTTATTTTAAGAGGTGCCCTGTGTTGGAAACTGAGTTGCTGGGTTGATACCTTGAGCGAGGAGAAAGTTAGAAAAATAAAGTAGAAACTGAGGCGAGACGTGGGAAAGCAGAGGTAAAATGTTAATGGGCCAGCAGCAGAGAGCTGCCATTTGATGCCCTAGGAGTGGATGAGATCATCTAGGGAGAAAGTGTGAAGGAAAGAGAAACTGGCCTGGGGTTATTTGCATCTGTGCAATTCACAGTTGAGTGTGCTTTGGTTGTGCCCAGTGACACAGGACACAGTACGCTGCTAGAGCTCTCACTACCACCCCACTAAGATGCTGCCGTAAGATGCGTGCTGCTCTAAGAACCCCTGAGAAACGTCTTTGTCATACCTTAAGGGAATCCTTTATGGCTTCGAAAAAGAGCTCACCAGAGATTTATTTTCAAATCGTCAACTTCTGAGTATTTTTCTAATCAAAAGAACGTGTTCTTTTTCAGTGAAACTAAGGTCTGACAATTTTAATGTAACATATAATTTATATAGTTTCTCAGCAAAACACTGCATAGAGACACAAGTGTGCTTAATATGGGCCCTGTTAAAAATAATTGAATGGCTGCCGCATTTCACCTCCGAGGTGGACTCATTTCCATACTGGACTCAAAGATCACTTTCTGTAAAGTAGTCTCAAGGTGCCTGTTCCGTTTACACAAGCTCTTCAGATGAAAGACGTTTTTGCAAATGCAAAATATGAATTATTGTCATCCTCATCATTTTTATTGTGCTGGGCATGTGAATGGATTTTGCATCTGGTAGCTCTAAGGTTTTACCACAGCAGGGTGGCTGGGTTAAAATCTAAATTCCTAAAGCAATACTGTAATACTTTGAACCATGGTAACATCCAAGAGAGATAATGGCTTTCTGATGAAGTGAGCAGCTCCTCCATGGTAAGAGGAGAAATGCCAAACCTGGAACCTGGTGCAAACTCACTGCTAACTCCTGGCTGAAAGCGGATAATAAATGACTGCAGGCATTTCTTAGTTCTCCTGTGTGAACCTCTATCAGCAAGAACCACGACAGGCCACGGTGCTGAGGGGCCCAATAATTTGAAAGGGGTGTGTGTGGGGGTGGGGTGGGGGTGTGTGTAATATATATATATATATATATATATATATATATATATATATATATATAAAATTAAATTGAAATTCTATTTTCTAAATACCTTCCCCAACCTAAGTGGCCTGTATCTTCTTTCAAGGCAGAGTATCAGTTTATTTCAAATTTAGAGATACTGGCCTCGATTCAAATTCATGGCAGTTATAGAAACCAATGGTCCGTGCCTTGATTCAGGTGGCAAGCATTAAATCTTTTTCCGGCTGTCATGCAACAACAACTTTAATACAAATTAGCACTGCCAAACTCAGTTTCCTGGGCTCAGAGGTCCTTGATGCTACTCTGTGAATTTTATTCAGGCTTCCACATCAACTGTGCTCTTTGGAAATGGTAGCATCCAAGAGGAGAAACGTAAACAAAAATGCGATTTAATTCTTTCCAATTCAGTATTCTAATTTACAACTCACCACAAAGAAAATCTTAGTACCTTCCCTTTTTGTTCTTTTGACTGCTGTGAAACGTAATCATTATGTCATAGAGGAGAATGTCCTTAAATACCAATTCCATTTCTGTAACTGCAGTTCTCCCTTCCAGTCGTTTTACGTTAATAGAGAGACCTGTCAATCAATACGAACTCAAAAACATCGTGCTTCTGTTCGTATCTCCTGGTTTCTGAGTCAAACCTTTCCAAAGCTCACAACCATGGGAACGACAGAGCAAACGAAAAGAGCCACCTCTTCGCGCTAAATAGGAAAACTCAATTAACTCGGAACCTGACATGCCAAACAACGTTGGGATGACTTCCAGCAAGGAGAGACCTGTCAGAGGAACAATATTTCAGGCTAGGAACTGATTCTTCTTGTTTCTCAAATTGGTTTTTAATTAAGACACCCCCGAGAAAAACAGTGATAAAGGAGTTAGTTGTAGCTTCCAGGACTCTGCATATTGTGATATGTTCAAAATCTTGATCCTCTGGCAAAATTTTAACACTCAACAGAAACTCCATCTCACTGCTTTAGAATTGACATAATAATGTCATGTCTTTACTTTAGAAAAAGTTTCCGGGAAGTCCATTGGCATGATTCTAACACTAAGCTGACCTCCTAGTTTAGTAAGCTGCTTTTCCTGAATAACCCCTGCAAAGCCCACAAATGGGCAATGTAATACAAAAAGGACCTCATTCCAAATGTTGGTTATGCAGTTTTACTCTTTGTTTACCTGAGAAATCCGGGATCCAGGATTTTTACACTAGAGAAAAAAAATTCTAAAAAATTCAAAAGCAAAGAGAATTTTGGGGAGAGCGTGATCCCCTCAAATGGTCATTCCACCATGATGTACTGAAATACCTAAACAGAGCAACTGATGCTGGGTGCCTTGCTGTATCGCGGCCCTCGGGCCCACAGAAAGAGATGTCACTAATAACGGCCCACAAACGTGCACAGTCCTTTTCAATGGCTTTAAAGATTGTAGAGTGCAAGAGAGTGGCACCAGACAGACACTGGCTACTTACAACTTATGTGACCTTCATTTGAAACCTTTACTCTCTGGGCACCAGTGTTCTAGGTTGTAAAATGAAAACAGTGGTACTACCTCGAGAGATTTTTGCAAGGAATGAATCAGAAAACCTGTCTAATTCAGTGATGCACATAATATGCACTAAATAACTGTTAGTTCAGAATCATATTGAAATTGTACAGCAATCAGTAAAGTGGGCAGTGGTATCCCCTATTTTACAGAATAAGAAACTAAGGCTCAGAACAGCACAACTCGTTTGTTCCAGGGCATCCAGGTTTCAAATGGCAGAGCCAGGGGTGATGGTTTAGAGACAAGTGGCAATAAGCAGAATAATAACAGTATGAATAGCAAATATTTACCTTGTGCCTGCAATGTGGCACACACTCTGTTAACCTCTTTTAGTGTTCTCCAACGTGATAATTTTCTTAAGGACCCTATGTGGTTCACACTATTGTCCCCATTTTATAGATAAAGAAAACCGAGGCTCAGAAAACTTGAGCAATTTTAACTCACTCAGCAAGCATTTACTGAGTTCTTATCATATTCCAATATGGGGGTGTACCAACACGAGAGGACAGACAGGATTCCTGACCTCTGGACTTGACAAAAACTACAGCTACACAGAACAATCTTGAATGGTTGTCACCTTAGAGGCTGAGGAAAACATCAGCCTAAAACTGAACATCGTCACTACCTGACACTTTGTTTCGGGGGAAAAGGAGCAATCAGCCACTTAAAATCCATCCAACCTTTCTCTAGTACGTAAAACAATTATCATTTACATTTTACAGAGGGGTAAACTGAAATACAGAAATACTAACAGTCTTGAATCTATGGATTAAAAATGAGTTTCAAAACTGAAAATAGAACGTTCCTGAGGGATTGGAACCTAGTGAGCCCCTCCAGTACCAGAGGCCCCGTTTCCTCCATGAAGAATCTGGGAGGCCCTCCTTCCACCCAACATCCGAGCACCCAGATCTACACACAGATGTGAGGATTTAGAAACACACAAACTGCATTCCCCCCTTCCAATTTCCTGTGCCCGAGACAGAGCTTCCAGCCAGTATCCCCACTTTGCACAACTTTAGGGGCACCAGTCACATCAAATACTAGAAAATCATGCTCTGTGAGTTGTATACAAGGCACAGCACTGCTCCCAGCTCTGTATTTGGGCTTTTCCTTTGGCAGACAGTAGGACGCGTTTGTTCTCCCCAAAGTGATGTCCCCACCCCAACTCCCAACTCCCAAATCCCAATCTTCCAAAAGAGTCCACAGCA
Organism: Hipposideros armiger; assembly: GCF_001890085.2. Taxonomy (NCBI): domain Eukaryota; kingdom Metazoa; phylum Chordata; class Mammalia; order Chiroptera; family Hipposideridae; genus Hipposideros; species Hipposideros armiger. The sequence continues at coordinate 1,160,791 of NW_017731615.1, read as the reverse complement.
GAATACATGCACCCTGCTACAAAACAGAGCCTCGCACATCTGGAACCCAGCTCTTCTTCAACTTACAAGCTGAGCGATTCTTGGCAAGTTTTAACACCTCCCCAAGTCTCCATTTCCTCATCTGGAATTGGGATAATAACAATAGCACCCACTCATGTGGTTATTGTAAAGATTAAATGAGATCATAAAGTACCGAGCACAAGGTCTGGTACATGTGGGCTCAATAAATATCATTAGTGGCTAGTTACATTTATTATCACTTTAACTCTAATTTTGCCACTCCTCCCCAATTTACCCAGACCCATCCAATAAGAATTCTAAGGAATACCAGGAAAAAAATGACACTAAAAGAAAAAACAAGTTGTTAAATGAGACCCCAAAATAGATTTCAGATCTTCAGATACCGCCTATGCTGTGTGGTGACTAAAAGGATGACAGTATTGACAGAAACCGCTCAAATTTTTCAAGCCAGCAATTTTATGTTTTTCCTCCTCTATTGAAAATGCAATTGAATACACAGATCAGGCAGGTGTGTAAGAGTGTGCGTGTGTATGTGTGTGAGACAAAACTTGCAAAAACATAATAATGGTCTTATGTCTACAAATACCAACTAGAAGAACCTGGGCTAGGAAATCATGGCATCTTCGGATCTCACAGTCTGTTTTAAAGAATAGAAAACTATGGGGAGGCAAAATGTTGATGCCAGTTCCAGATAAGGGAAATGAAAAGTTTACCTAGTGGGCTATATTCATAATTATGGTGACAATAGGTATTTTTAGCTATTGTAATCTAAAAAAATCTTTAAAAATATAATTGTATGCAGTGAAAACAGTGCCATTTTTTCAACTTTGAAGAGACATACTTGATAGGAGAGAATCCTTTAAGAACAGAAGCAAAGGGGCTAACTCAAGGTTAAAAGTTTTTTTAAATGAGTTGAATCTCTCAAAAAACCCACTTTCCATATGCTCTCTCCAGCTGCTGAGTATGCTGTGAGGCGCCAGCATGCTCTGCAAATGGGTGAAGTGATGGGCATAACCTAGTAGACTGAAGTGACCTTGATTCTTTTCTTCTGGTTCCTTAGTAGGAGTTTGCTTAAATAAATGTGTCAGATCAGATCATTAACCTGAGCGCGGATATTTCTACCTGACATGAAGTGTGAAGCCCTTTCCTCCACTCAATCTTCAGCTACGCTCTGTGTATACGTATATACTAATACAAGAAGCACTGACTAATGTCGATATCTAAATGACAAACAATTCAGGAACAATAAACTCTTGCAAAGAACAGAGAAGAGGTATGGATTTCGGCCTGAGAAATCATCTTAAGCAGCAATCTCTAAACTCCTTGGATCATACACCACTATCAGTAAAAGATTTTCTAGAATAGGCCTTTAAATGCATGTACCTATCTGTCTCTAAATTATAAATATGTACAGCTGTACTAACAGAGCATGGACATTACAAAACACAAACAAGAAATAAATGTGAAAAGGCAAAGTTATAAAAAAATGAACATCAATGGAAGTTTCATTATGTCTTTCCTAAACCAAAACGGGTCTTCCTGTAAACCACCTGGAGTGTGCACCTCCCTTTTTGGAGACCCCTGATTTTAGGGGTCAGCAGTAGGTGAGACACACAAAGACGTGTGTATGATAAGGGCTTTCTTCTTAACTGCCCTGACCACTTCACTTACTGACTGCCTGAAGTGGAATCCAGGGGCCACCTACCTCAGGATGGTGTGGCATATCTGCACATTCCCAGTCTCCATTCCTGCCTGACTTAATCAGTACGCCTGTGAGTTCTCATGTTTATCAAGCTCCATGAGGGGTTTTTATGCAGACTAGTGTTTGAAAGCCACTGACATATCCATCAGCAGGAGCTGGTTGCCTCTGATCCTTCTTGGCTGTGTTCCCCAAGAAGGCCACAAGAAACAATCTAAGGTTACAGTGGTTCTGGCAAATTACACACACACACACACACACACACACACACACACACACACACACACACCCCAAAACAACAACAACAGCCACTGACAACAACAACAAAAAAACCTCCAGAGAAGAAAATCACCTTTAGGAGGTGAAGGTGTTAAGTCGATGGCAGCTGGACTTGGAGCTGAGCTAGCTGCGCCCTCCACAACTAGGATTGAAGGACAACAACTTGGCTGTTCCCCTTCTCCAATTCCCCAATAAAATCTTTTAAAAAAAATGCAAACCTATCAGTTGTTGTTTTGTTCTATTAACTATAGGTGCTATCTAGCCCCCACGAGCAGTTGCATTTTTAGTCTTCCTTTGCTACAAAGGATTTCACATTGCTCTACAAAAAGAAAAAGAAAAAAGAAAATTATAGCAATATAAAAAATAAATACTGATATGATACCAGGATAAGAAATATGAACACTTTTTACTCCATCACACTATTCCAGTGATTTAGGGAACAGCAGAGATGCTTCTTTATAAATCTCCTGTGCTGACAACATCAAGAAAGGTGACCTCGACCATTTGAAAGAAATAATGGCAACAAGTCCCTTCTAGAAACAGGAAACACACACACACACACACACACACACACACAATTTCTCAAAAAAAGACAAGAAATCACCCAACCATTAATATGAGTTCCCTAGGCTGGTGGTCTTAAAAGACTTGGTCTGGAGGCAAAAGGCTCTTTATTCAAATACAGTAAATCCTCACTTAACATCATTAATAGGCTCTTAGAACCTGCCACTTTAAATTAGATGACATATAGAAACCAATTTTACTATAGGCTAATTGATATAAACAAGAGTTAAGTTCCTACAGCATATTTCTGGTCACAAAAACACCAAACTTCTAAAGAAAGACCCAAATACTTCTAATATTAAATACTGACATCAATATGACATATGTATACATTTAAGAAAGATGAATAAAAACAAGTAATACGATGATTATCCAACCTGCTTATTCCAGTTCAGGGTCTGGGTGACTGGAGCCTCCCCTGGCAGCTCAGGGTGCCATGTGGGCACCCCCCTGGACAAGGTGCCCTTCCATCGCAGGGCCACACACAGACTGGGACCATTTAGGCACATTAAGTCACCTAACTGCACATCTTTGGGATGTGGGGGGACCCCAGAGTCTCTGGAGAAAACCCACATAGACATGGGGAGAACGTGCCAGCTCCATCCAGACAGTGGCCCGGGCCAGAATCAACTTTTTTTTCTCATCAACGTTATAAGAAAATGACATTGACCATAACAATGTCATTGGAGTAACTGCTGTACTTCATCTACTAGAAGTCTTGAATCATTCAAGTGCCTGTTGCAGAATATTATGTCAAATATTTGCTAGTATGGTACAACAGAAAAACGATTCTATAATACCAATATCATCCTTTAACCATAGATAAGTCTAGGGCTCATGATGGATTACCTACTATTTTCTGACAGATTACCTTATTGATCAGTCATCTTCCTGTGTTTTTTCCTCATTAGTAACACTAAACAAAACTCTCTTTAGTCTGATTTTGTGTTTGTTTTCTTTGTTTTTGTTTGGTTTTGACTTTTTATTTAATACCGTTCTACTATAGTCTGGATGGTACCATGATAATTAAGGGTGGCCACGTGGCACAGTCCTGACCAATCAGATGTAAGCAGAAGTCAGCTTGGGGCTTCTGGGAAAGCCTTTCTTTTCTGATAAAAAGCAGGAAAGTGGCTGTACCTCCACTTGCACTCCCCCTTTCTGCCTTGAGAGCAAACATGATACAGCAGGAGTAGCTGCCTTCTAACCATGGAGAAGACACCACTAGAACCAAGGGATACACCAGCTCTCTTTGGTTGTTAAACCCACACCAACAGCCACCTACCTCTGTACTTCTAATTATTTTCTTTAAGTTAATCTTTGTGTAACCCACTATTAGCCAATTTTTCTGTTGTCTGCAATGGAAAACATCCCTGATGTGTACCTTCTTTTTTTCTTCATCACATTTCCAAATTCAGATTCAGATGTCACCCAACACCTGAATTATTCTTATTCTCCTGAACTATTAAAGCACTTTATCTGTATCTGAGCTGTGGCCCTCATCATGTTTTTATGTGTTATTACTGTGACTGTTTTATCACTGAAAAGTAAACTCTCTGAGGGCAGAGGTCCTGTTTCATTCATCTTGGCTCCCCACAAAGCACTCAGCACAGTGACTAGCAATCATAAATGTTCACTTTAATATTTACTGAATAAATTTATTGATAATAAAATATAACCTCCCTTGTCACTTAGATGACAATAAGCAAACTCACAAATCTCCTCATGTAAATGGCTCCTGTGTACTTTCTATTTCTGCATTCTATCGCCACAAAACCAATCACTCATTCATTTGTAAACATTAATCTATTAATCAATGTGCAAAGTAATATACTACATGCCAAAGGAGCAGAAATTCATTTGATAAAGTTATTGACTTCAAATAAAGTAATTTATTGTAGAAAATAAAAATATATGCACTGATGTCCTATGGCTTATTTCAGCTGACAGTACTTTAAAAGGGTTACTAAATCTAAGTATCCCTGCTATAGAAATGACATTCAAAATTCAAAATATACTTGCAGAACTATAAACAGATTTTCATTTACAAGCAATTCCAAACTTACACACAAATGAAATTATAAAAGTGCATTTTTATGGGAAACTTGGAACACTTTTTCAAACATCAAATAACTTTTTGAGAATGTGGTTAGGTGTCTGATCAGCCCCAGATGCCTGGTTAACCTTAACGTGGCAGAATTATGAACCAAATATGCTCAGCATGAACAGCAAGTCGGTGAAAAAGGAAATTTTAAAAATGTAAAAAGGGACTTCAACCCCACTCTACCTCATTCCTTGTTTGGGTTTGGAGTTACTCAAGGCAAAAATTTCAAACAGATGAAAGTGTTCTTAGAATCTTTTCTTTCCGCAGTTTTCTCTTTCCTAGACTAAGTTGAAAGTGTTCTAAGTTCAAATCTTAACCACTCCTCTTCCCACAGCACAGAAGCGTCCCCCACCACTGCCACCAAAACCACTTCTCTTCCCACTTTTACCTCAGATATAAGACAGAAGGCAATGCGATCAAATAAATTAGCAAGGGTGCTTTCTGGAAGTACCTACCTTGTAAAAAGAGACTGTGGGCTAAGCCTAATGTATCTAACTGCAGAGCTCAGGTCCCACCAATGTGACATGAGCATTTCAGGTTAAGGTTCCACTTCCCATTGTGTCGGGGAGGCTCTCCTGGGAGCAAACAAGTCTGAAATGAGTTGACTTTGGGGGTGAGCTACTCTAGCCTAATCCTTCTATCACTGCTTCTCACCATTTCCCATTCCTGAACTCACAGTTTTTAAGGACCCTTCTAAAAAATGTATTTTTCTCAACAAAGAAATAATGAAGGATATAGGGGAAAGTGTTGCTTTTTACCCATTTTCCTACAGTACACACAGCAGGGATTTTAATAAAGGAGAGAGCAATGGGTGAACAGAGGCAACCTGCTGGATTTATTATGGGTCATTTAAAATTTGGCAACCATCTGTACTTATGTGGCTGAAGACTTTAAAACAAAAATGGGATTACAAGGAATTTGATTTAACTGTGCTTTCATGCTGCGGACTTCAGCAGAGAGAGAGAGAGAGAGAGAGAGAGAGAGAGAGAGAGAGAGAGAGAGAGAGAGAGAGAGGGAGGGAGAGAGAGAGTCATTGAAACCTTGATCTTTAGGAATCTTCAAAGGTAGTGACGAGCATAAAATATTTTCAACATTTTTTGAAAACCTAAGAAAAGTCTTGCATTTGTTCCTAAATAAGGTTTAACAAGATAATTAAAACATCAAGTTTCTTTGGTTTGAACTAGTATTATACTGGCAGTGTTTTACTACACAGGATACCTCAGGCAGGCCAAATGTCCCAGTGGCAGACATCTATCACTAACTAATGAAGAATGGCAAAACCCAAATATCTTAGTAAGTGATGTTTACAAGATTAAGATATTTCAAAATGGGTTTTAGAAAGAACACAATAATTTGAGTCCTTGGTAATGAAAAGTATGGAAACCATGATCATGGATTTCATTACCATATGAACAAACTGGGGAAATAAAGCACATTCCAGTCAAGTTTACACAGATATTAGTCATCAACTGAGGGGGCAGTCTGTATAAAAAATTAAAATGTGATTAGAAACGGAACTCACAAAACATTACCTCTATTTTGTCCACTGAAAGTTGTAAGTATTGTGTGAAGTTATTTACTTTTACCTTTAAAAGTAGGAATTTTTAATAAACATTGCCACCAGGGAATGGGTAGCATTATACATGGCATATTATTTTCAGTCCTACTTTTCAAAACTTATCCATTTCATAAAAGAAATCTTAAACAAAAGCTATATTATTTTGTTAGAGATGATGCACAAATGATAAGACTATACAGAAAAACATGGAAATCATTTTCACAAAAGTTCACCTCATGATTACCACAGGGAGGAGGAGAGTGCCCACTTCCGGATGGTCATTTCTGGGATGGTAATAATATCTTCTTAACCTGCATAAGTCTTGTGTTGAAGTCCTAACCTCCTCAGAATGTGACCTTATATGGAAACAGGGTCTTTGCAGAGATAGTCAAGGTCATTAGGGTGGGCCCTAATCCAACATGACTAGTGTACTTATAGAAAGTAAAAATTGGGGTGGCAGGGGAGGGGGCGGCAGTTAGCTCAGGTGGTTAGAGCACAGGCTCATAACGCCAAGGTTGCCGGTTCAATCCCCACATAGGCCAAGGAGCTGCGCCCTCCACAACTAGATTGAAGACAACTACTTGACTGGGAGCTGATGGATCCTGGAAAAACACACAGTTTCCCAATAAAATTTCTTTTAAAAAAAGTAAAAATTGGGGAGCACACCACATGAAGATGAATGCAGAGACTGGGGTGATACAATGACAAGAGAAGGAATGCCTAATATTTCCAGCAAAGCATTAGGAGAGAGGTATGGAATAGATTCTCCTTCACAGTCCTCAGGAGGAACCAACCCCGCTGACACCTTGAACTTGGAACTGCTATCCTCTAAAACAGTGAAAGAATAAAACTCTGTTGTTTAAGCCAGAGATTTGTTACAACAGCCCTAGAAAATGAATACAGTGGGTATTTTCTATAATTACTTTTAAAATATATACACACACACACACACACACATATATATATATATATATATATATATATAGAGAGAGAGAGAGAGAGAGAGAGAGAGAGAGAGAGAGAGAGACATACACACACATATGTTGTATGGACTTGTCTAAATATGTTTTAATTAACATTAAAAAAGAAAAGGAAAACCCATTCATTCCTTTTGCAGAAGAAAAAACCATGAACCTTTGCACAGAAATCAAAATGGACATATTAAGTTAGGTCTCTGGGTTGGAAAAATCAATGAAGTCACAGAAACAACTGAAGGCAACAACCAGAAAAGTGTGAGAACCGGCATTTTGCCTTTCCTCAAAAACGGAGAATTTTTAGATTTTAATGTAACCTATCTCTAACCTAGGATAAATTAATAGAAAAAAATCAAAATCAAGTTCAGGTGCTTTACCATTAATGACTTTTGATTCTTTTTATCCTATGTTTTGAAACTTTCTTCCCAGGTTTATAGGCTCATTTTGATTAATGGCCAAGTATCTCACTGTGTTTTAAAAATTTAGGCCCCATTATCACAAATGTCTTTAATAACAGTTTTAATTTAATCTCTTTCAACCTATGTCCTGGTGTCTGTTTTCTCCTCTCAATTATCCTCATTATATTATTAGTAATATGGATTTCTTTTTACCTATTTAGTTATAAGAGGCAATCCACCTGGCATTCTTTTCTGAATTATGGCATGACACTAAAAATTAATTGTTCATGTATCTTTTCTTTAAAAATGTTTCCAAAAATAAACCGTTTTGTCTACTCATCTACTAATTCCACTACCTTCCATTTATTTTTCATCACCAGGATAGTCTTTTTACAAATAGAATTTGCAAGTCTACAAGGCTAATGATAATCTTATTTTATAGGTAAGCAAGCTGAGATTTAGAAGTAGCACCATGGGAAACGGGAAAGCAGACATTCAAACCCAGCACCTATAGTTCTGGATATTTTATAATGATTCCATTATAAAAATAACTTTTTAGTCTGCTATAACACATTTTATCTACACCTACAAATGCAAGTCAACAAAACCACAAAGTGCTACCCAAGGCAGGAAGGAGATTTGGGTCAGACTTTTCTTTCTTGAACTACATTTCTTTTGACACAATATAGGCAATATATTCTCATAAAACATTGGGACATTATTGGTACATTTTTTTCCTAATGAAATGTTTGTGGTAATCAGTCCCTAGGATAGTTCATAGTAATCCCCCACCTCCTAGTATTTCACACCCTGTGTAGTTCCCATCCATACTGTACCAGGGTTAGTCTCTGGGACCAAGAGAATATGTCACGACAGTTTCAAGATTAGGTTCTAAAAGACAGCAGCTTCCATCTAGGGATTTCTCTCTCGATCTCTCTCTCTCTCTCTCTCTCTCTCTCTCTCTCTCTCTCTCTCTCATCACTCACTCAGGTGTAAGCCAGCTGCCACTGCAAGGACACTCAAGCAGCCTATGGAGAGGCCTAGGAGGTGAGAAAATGAGACTTCCAGCCAACAGCCAGTGAGGAACTGCCAATAACCATGTGAGCTGAGCCATCTTGGAAGCAATACCCCAGCTTCAGCATTTGACTGAGATCTCATAAGACCCTGAGCCAGAACCACCCAGGTAGGCACTCCAAGACTCATGCCCCCCAGAAACTGTTAGATAATAAACGTTGTTGTTGCACAAGTGTATTGCTTATGAAAGGTGATGGGATTTAAAACTTGAAAATGTACCACTATTAAACTTTGGAAAAATGAAATCCTTAATTATATCCCAAGTATAAACCTGGTAAATTCATTGACATAACACGTTTAATACACATACAAGACACCAACCTGGATCATCTTGAGAATTTTAATACCAATGGTTCAAACCAAAATATTTAATGTACATTTATATCATATGGCATATACATTAAGATTTTTTTTAAATACTGGTTTCTTTTACAACTTTCACAACTGCCATTTCTTTATGCTTCTCTAGCTACACCTTCTAAAACATGCAAACTCTTTCTCTGGCACAGTAAATAGGCTCCCTGATTTACAATAGATGCTTCCATTAAATCTTCAGAATTTTCATTGACTCATATGGAATTTTAAATTTCTTCACCGAGATACCATTTTTTCTATTTATAGTACACCATATGTACATATGTACCAATTGGCTGGATGTTTTTCACTTAAAGAAAATGTTCAAAATAGTGGGGGAAGGGGGAATTTCAGCACATTTGCCACAAAATATAAGGTATATCAAACAGGAATCTGGGACCTAAAGTCCAGGAGACCTGGGCTGGAACCCTGGCTGTAAAATTTACTAGCTGTGTGACCTTAGGCAATTTACTTAACCTCTCTGTACTGCGGCATCCTCATTTATAAAATTGCAACAGTAACACCTATCCCATAGGGTTGACTAAGGAATGAATAATACATAAAATATTCTTGGCACAGAGTCTAGCATATAGCAAGCACTAAATCAAGTATCTTTGTCATTTTTAGTGTAGCAAAAAGGGAAACAAAGCACTACAGAAAATTTCCCAGACGGGGACAATATTGTTTGGGATTGTGTCAGTCACTGTTCCATATTGGATCATTATTTTTATAAGTGTGATCACTTTGGAACTTACATTTTAGGGAAGGCAAAATAATTACTCTTTGAATATAATTTTCAGGTATATTAAGAAAGAACAGACAATGAAAAACTGAATCTTCCATTAATTAATGGCATCTCTGACTTTCCAAACCATAGCTTCTCCCCAGTCCATTTTTCTTTTTCCGCAACAATAACAAAAGCCCTAAATACTGAGCATCGGGGTTATTTATGCCACGCCATTGTCATATTACTTGGTATTTATAGAGGACTTTAGAATCTATAAGGCATTTTCCCATGCATTATCTCACTGAATCATGTACTAAGTTCTAGTTGGATCCTGAATATGAACTGCAAATGGGAAAATAATTTAAACATTAAAATGGGGAGCCCAATTCTGTCTTACATTCAGAGTTAATCATTGTACAAATGACTGCTTCTGTCTCTTGAACGATTCTTCCAGGGGAATAGGAGTTGAGCAGGCTGGAAGGTGCTGGCCACCAGGTGAATAAGTATGTATAAGATTCGGTACACCCTTCTCAGCGTCAACTGTCCAAGAAGCACCCGTTCCACTTACAGCCTCCCCTTACAGCCACCGCTTCACTGAGGTAAAAGGAAACCATTCTTTGAAAAAGCTGGAGAACCCAGTTTCAAAGTTTCCCTCTTCTTCCCCACCCCCCACCCCCGCCCAAATCTCTTTGGAACAGCCTGATCCATTATCTTTTTTAGGAGCTCATTATTTCAATTTAATATGCTTATCTGCTGTCTACTTGGCAAGTCTCTTATCTGTGGTTACTCTGTATTTGAATTCCGAAAGATAGCTAATTTGGGACTTCTTACAGAAAACACAAAAATGACCTGTTTCACCATTTATTCATATTCAGACCTGCTTGCATTTTGAAGCTCTTTAGTCCCAGAAAGTATCATTTTTATCATTCAAGTGTATCTAGACTTCTCTCAGAATCATCACCTATCACCAATAACAATGAGAAGAGTCACTGGATAGCACCCATTTAAACAAAAAATAGTTTACAGAAGGGAAGGAGACGAAGGGATCTTGAATTAGAAGAAAATCTGTACTTTTAAATTATAGCAGAAATTCCTAAATTTAGTACATTCTTAGATTTCATATAATGTTAGTAATCTATCTTGTTAATGTTTTCACTTAAAACAGTTCCATTCATAAGCAAAAAACTCTTCTTACTAAGATTACATTTTTCATCATTTATTAATGATTTATTAAATGGTTTGTCTACTTCTATCTTCATACTGATGGTATTACCTGCAGCTTGAAATAAATCAGTAGTGCTTAATAGTTTCAAATTTCATTTTTAAGAACTCAAATAATGAAAACCCAGTCTTTATACTTTTCAATTCAAACGAATATTAACAAACCAACTCCCTTTTTTGTTGGCATCCTCCTTTACAGGTAGGAGGCCGCTCTTCAAAATATCTCGCCACCCCTCCCTTTAATACACTAAGGCCCTAAACTCAAATAGAAACACACAGTGCCTCACTGACGTCCAGGAGCCACACACCACTGGACCAAATATTTGTTTAACAAACAAAAAGCTTCTTTTTTATTTTTTTTCTAATTGCTTCTTTCGACTCTATAACTGCAAATGAAGATTATGTGAGGGGTTTTATATTTGTGTTTGATTATTTACTTCAGAGGATTATAACTTATGTTACACTTAAGTAACTGCATATCATATGCTGTTCTGTATTTGAACATCTGAGCCACTCTCTTTACTCTTTTAATTTTTGATTTACCCTCAAAATGTAGCTTTCAAAAAGAATTTCAATACGACCACGGCTGATGAGCAGAGAAGACTTAGCTCCTCGCCTGTAAAATGGGTGTGTAAGCTCTTCCTCAGAGGGTTTCTGTGGGAATTAAATGAGATAATGTGTGTGACGCTCTCAGCTCACTGCTCGAGGCACAGGAAGAGTCCAACACACACGGCCTTCATGATCATGATCATGATGATGACAGTGATGATGAAGATGGAGGGTGTGGCCATATCGGATATCAGACAATACTCACACCATGAATAACCAAGACGCATCCTCAGTTTGAGACATGGAGCAATTTATCACAACATGTTATACAGATTAAGTGTGAAAGAGAGCAGAACCAATATAAGATGGCAGCACTACGATCAGATATGAATTCGCATTTTTCAGAGAAATGTTATTAGCTTTCAAATTACTGGTAAAATATTACTTTGAGTTTTAAATATTTGTTTCTGTAATGGGAACAGTTGCAAAATGTTTTCAAGTTTTAAAATGTTTATTTCAAGAACTGCCATGAAATTACCATTTACGTGGGGAATTAAGCAGTACAAACATTTCTCTAAATGCTTCCAGAGGTGGGTGAACACGTTTAAACACATATGCTGGGGAAAACATAACAAACCAAAACACAAGACACCGCTGTTCGGGCTCTTATGATTAAATGGAGCTGTCGTACTGCAGGTTTTCATCTCCTACTATTTCTTAAAGGGTCATTATTAAGTTTTATGTAAGTCCTTTGCTTTTTTCTAATTCCACATTAAACACATAAGTTTATATGTTGTATGAATAAAATTCATGGATAAGAAAATATTTTATTCTATTGCAAAGAACTCAAATAATGCTTTTTTTATTTAAAAAAAAGTATGACTACATTTGATTAACTGATTGAATAATGAGAAAAATCCATTTTTGATATTTCTGAATTAATATAAGCTACAACAGTATATAGAATAACTCACCCCTCCCCCCAAAAGTCTATAATTTGACCTTCCATTGTGGTGTTCTTGATAATCCCTCTGAGAAGCTCGCTCAGCCATCTACCGTTAGGGCACAGGAAGAGACATGTGTCTTTAGTGTGTACTTGCATTTGAACTGATTCTCTTTCTATTAATGCAGGATTTTATTTTTACTTTTCTTCTGTTCCAAGAAATATTCAAGGATATAAACATTTAATAAAGCATGGCTCCTATAATAAATATTGCCTTTCTTGCTTCTCTCCAATATTCATGTAATGACTGTAAAGAATATTTAACTCAACGAAGAAAAAAAAACAACTATATAAACACGAAGAAAACACAAAAGTAAGGAAACCCTCTTCGGTTATCTCTCTTTTAAAGATCTTTCATGTGTTTGATTATTATCTTATAACCAATACATTCCCTTCCCTTCCAAAACTCGCTGATATACCAAGGGTGGCAAATGTATACATATGTATACATTTGTAAACAATGTATACATATGTAAACAATGTATACATATGTATACATTTGTAAACAATGTATACATATGTAAACAATGTATACATATGTAAACAATGTATACATATGACTTGTATTCATCTTTTGTTATCGGTATATATTATTACAATTTTAATACAGCTTTTTCCTTTCTTAAAATGTGTATACATTGTTTTGTCACCCTTTGTATACTTGGAAGGACAGGAAGAACTACAGATTCTGCCTAACTCAACAATTAACCATTATTCACAACAAAAGTAAATGGAAACCCACATAAAACAGTTGACATGGTGTGGCCCTTATGTAATGTTCATAAAATGTTTATACTAGTTTGCACAAGCTACCTGACTTCAGTCAGTATGTCCCCTTTTGTGGCATATACATAAGTAGACAAAACTGTAGATCATAGCACTACAGACTTACTACTTGATAAATTCAGAAAATGGGGTTTTCACCTCAGTAAACCTGAAAATACTCAGGACTTTCAACCCAAAGTGGTGATGCCGTTACTGAGGAAATGAAGCATGCCCCCCACTTCTAAACCCAGCACAATGTCCATATTCATGGGGCTCTCACTGAATGGTTCACTCCTTTATTATCAAAGTCATGGTAAAGCGTGTCTACCAGAAACTTGAACACAATTCATACAAACTCAAGATTTCATGAAAGAAAAGAGGTCTAAAAATGGCAACATGACAAGAGAGTCAAAGTACATGAAGCACTTGCTCACATAAGTGTAAACATAGTTTTCTGAAGGGTATGTTTATTTCAATTGTCCAGCTTTAACATTACTAGACTCAAGGTCATTACTCATCTTTGGAGTCTTTCATTTGAACTACAGTGAAAGCGTGCGCATACATACACAACCCATGTGTGCACACATCCCTATGAAATACCAGGCATCCCCTGTCAAAAAGCAGGCCAGGACTAGGAATAAAGGGTTTGTGGTTTATGGGGCATAGGAAGCAAAGCAAAAGTTCAGGAACAAAAACATCAAGGCACAAGTAAAGGAGTTCAAGGATCAGTCAAAATAAGCGGTGTGTCTGGAAACCAGGAAGTCAAAAGAGATATTAGAAAGACAGGACAAATTTCAATGGTCACAGCAGACAGGAGTCTAGTGTCAGTAGTTGGACAGAGAAAGATAACACTATCACCATCAACAGGTTGGTGTGAGCCTGCGCTGGGGCTATGTTTCCTGCCTAGGTATTTCCTTATTTACCACTCACTCATTTGACATATAATATAACGAGCACATTGCTATGTGCCAGGCATTGTACCATTACGTTGTGGAGCCCTTTGAGTTTCAGGTGCCCAAAGGACATCTGAATGGCTGTGGCCAATACACAACTGTGTATATGTGTTTAGAGATGAGAGAGATCTCCAAAGGAACAACTGTGGTGTTCTCGGTATCTTTATTAGTTCCTTTTATGAAGCCATGAGAATGGACAGATTCCTGTAGGAAGTAGAGAAGATGAGTAGAAAGCCAGACCAGAACACTGAACAGCTGAGAGCTGGGAGGAATACCAGAAAAGCATGGCATCTGGGAAGTCAAGGGAAGGGTATCTCAAAAAGGAAGGCATGATCAATAGCGTCAATCACAGCCAAGATTAAGAAGACAAAGACTGAAAATGTATCTTGGTAGCAGCAGGTCACTTTGGGTTTGGAGGTATACGAGGAAGCAGAATGCAGTTTGCTAAGAAAAACTGAAGATAATAGTACATTCATGGGGTGAGGGAAAGGGTATTAACATTTCTGGAAGCATCTGGTTATTTGAGGGAAAGAGGGCTTTTATTTTAAAGGGTGTAGAAGGTAACAAGAAATAAAAACTAAAGTGCAGAACAGAGGTCACGGATTATTTCAAAAAGAGAAACACACCTTTAGGTGGCACTTCAACAAGAAAAGGCCCAACCTTAAGGGTTTTGATGGAACATATTTAAGGAAATGCTGAGTGAGCCTGAGATGAAAGCACGTGTAGAAGAATGGTCACGATGTGAAAGCTAAACTGAAGCTTTACTGTACTGACTTAAGGCGGGGACAGAGAATGTAACTGCAGTGATTCAAAAGCTAGAGTTTCTCCATTAAAGCTACAAAATGTCCTCATTTATAAAACTCAGAGAAAACGAGAACTTCCGAAAGCTAAACAAATTTGGGATTAAGAAGTGCACATTCCCCAAACTGAGAGACAGAAGTCGGCCCAAAGGATAAGTGAGTGACTCAGTTAAACAACACTGAAATTTTTGCAACTTTCAAAATGCCTAAGTGAAGACACAAATGCCTGGAACAGAAACTAAATGTTTATAATGAGCAATACTTAAAGATATCAAAGAGGAGTTACAAAGTAACAAAGTCAAATGTTTAGAAAGTTAAGATAATGTGTTAAAGAGCTTATCGCTCGCCGTGTCTGACACATAAAATTTATGCAACAAGCAGTAACTGTTAAAATATAATTATTTAAACTGTAAGACGTGTATTTGCTCAAATTTTCCAGATAGGAAAGCACAGTCAAGACATGGTCTGTGTTTTTCAGAAACAGAGCGATCTTCCTAAATAGATACTAGATGTAAAAGACCACTTTCATCTGGAGTCAGGAAGCCAGAGTGGATCTGGACAAAATAAATAAAATCACCATCATGCTAGGGCACCACACCCAATAGCCACGCATGGGTATATTCGTTTCTGGAACTCAGTGCTCTCATTAGACAAATAGAAAGCTTCTGTCCATTGGATTGTGTTTTCATTATTAACTGAATAGAATTTCTAACTGTGTTATGGGGGAGAGACCCCTGTTTCTATTTGCATAGGCTTTGTGTGTAAGGAGTGGGGATTGCACATATTTAGTTATATACATCAACATGTCAGATGTGATTTTGGCTTCAGGGAATGAAATGTGTTTCTTTACCTGTACATGAATAAATGTATACCCAAATTTTATTCCAAAAATTATTCAAGACATACATCAATACATCTGAATGTGGCTAATATGCACTGAAGACAAAATTTATTGATGAAAGATAGTAAACTTTGGAGAAAGGGAGCAATGTTCAGAGTAAAGAGAGAAAGGAAAAAGTATATTTGAACTACTGATCCATTTTTTTCCCTAGAGTCATTACTTCATTTCTTTATATATATTAAGTTCAAGTAGTTTATCAAGTCTTAACCCTCCACTGGTTTGTATGAAAGTAATGGTGTTCACTACTATTAATCAATCGTGGCAAAGAGCTAAATTAATCATGGTTATTTAAGGTATCCTTACATGAAATTTTCTGTGCAAAGATTTTTGCTATAGATGCTCTGCACACCAAGCCATGTGATAGCTGAACTATGCTACTAGAATAGAGATCCCCAGTAAGATGTCAGCTCTCTTTGTAACCTGCTCTGTTTTACCTGATTGAATTTTTTTGGTCTAATCAACTTAAATTGTTATAGGTACAATTTTATGAAATATAGAATTAATGGAATTCATATTTTATGGGACAGTAATTGATTATAACATGGTTTAAATATAATACTAATTGGAAATATTCCATTGCTCCAGAATTCATCTATTTGGTCGTATCATTTGAAGGCAAAGAAACTAGCAATTGTATATTTGGTTCTAATTGATTTTCTTTGTTCCTTGCTTAATAGAGAGATGCAGCACATCTTGAACCTAAAATTACTATCTGTAAAGTCCCAGAAGTATAATCTTCAGGGAATTCAGATCAGACAATGCAAATAATTCAGCTTTGAAACCCAGAATACACTAGACATTTCTAAGCATTGGTAAAATATTTACAATTACAAAATGCTGATTTTTCTTAGGTCAGAGGTTCTGGGATATGCAAAGGATGGGTGTAGACTTTTGACAGATACGGGGAATTCATAGGATGAAACATAAATATGCAACAGGCATAATTAAGACTGGAATTCATTCATTCATTCATTCATCCACTAACTCTGTTTCACAAATGTATTCCACCACCAGGCATGCAAAATGAAGAAGACTGATTTCTTCCCTTCCAAAGAGGTCACAGTTTATGTAGAAAGACAAGTACAGAAACAAAAAAAAACTATAATGTCTTTCTTCATCATCTATCATTTTAGTTAGTGGTCCTCGACACTGGTTACGGATGTTTACAATTTTAATGATAGATTCTGATGATGAACTATGATCTGCTTTTCTATACTCCACTGTCACCTCCTCAAGGGCATCTTCCAGGTTGATATTTTAGCATGATCTCCCGATACATGACTGACATTTATGTAAACATCCGCACTGCAGAGAATAATTGTGGAATGTATCTAACGGAGAATATTTGGACTGAGTGGTCTCATTCGTTATTAGACTATGTTTTGATTATTAATTTGTATTAAATTATATTATTATAAAGTATTGTTAAATCCCCATGGAATAAAAATGGGGCAGGGGCTGGCTGAGTGGCTCAGTTGGTTAAGAGCTCGCTCAAGAGTTTGAGCTCTGAGCAACAGCGGTTCGAGTCCCAGCCCGAGTTGAGCAGCTGCTGAGCTACCAACAGGTGGCAGGATGGCTCAGCAAAAAAAAAAAAAATGAGGCAAACAGGCTGGAAAAAGGGCAAGCACAGTGTCAAGTCACTGGACATTGATTGGAGGTGAATTTATAATTGGATCTGAATTGACCAGAAGTAATGGGTTATTTTAACCAAGCCTCTTACATGAGCTACTTCAACAAACTATGGTAGATACAAAAGTGCAATGCTGTGCAAAAGACAGGACTATATTATAACCTGTGCCACCATAACTGACAAAATGTAAATCTAGTCACAATTAAATGTTATAAAAACTATGTAAGAAATGGGACTACAGATTATAACTTTGCTAAACAAGATCACAATCTCCTCACAACAATCTTTAATGCAATACCTTAGCATAATATTAGGGGTGATCTGCAAACTTTTGGTTGACCTGTTTATGTTGTGATTGTAATCTGCAGCTTTATAAGAGATAGTTACTATGAAACTGGAAGATAAGAAAAGTGATGATTTAGTATAATTTTGGGGTACAGAAGGACTCCATACCTACAAGCCTATGGAAATTATTAAAAGGCCATATATAAAAGGGGGCCTATAGCATCAGCTGAGCCCTTGTGAGGTAAGAAGCAGGGTACAGGAAAGCAAAAACATTATGATGCAGGAAGGTGATGTGGGAAAATTGAGAAGCCCCAGAAGAATGAAAATAGAAAATAAATCTAAAAAAGTCCAAAAGAAGGTACGGTAAAAGAAGGTATAGTAAAAGATGTCATCTCTTTCATACAGTATGTCAATACAGACTGAGGCTTGAGTACTGTTTCAAATCCTTACTAACTGTACCCTTATCTATAAAGTAGAGAGATATTGACAGAACTATCTATTGAATTATGGAGAAACTTAAATGATATAATGCAAAGACACAAAGGGAACTGTCAACACGTCAAAATTTATGGATAAATAGAGGAACCCAGGAAGAGAGCATGCTTACAAAATAGGACAAACATCTACTGCGATGAAATGTAAGTTATAAGACTATGAATACATTAACATCCTAAGGACCATCCACTACTGAGTCAGCGA
This sequence comes from Hipposideros armiger, assembly GCF_001890085.2. NCBI lineage: Eukaryota > Metazoa > Chordata > Mammalia > Chiroptera > Hipposideridae > Hipposideros > Hipposideros armiger. Next base: position 1,142,236 of record NW_017731615.1, on the reverse strand, counting down.
AAACTATGTAAGTTTGATGCACTGCATCATATACAATTTTGGCAACATTACATACTTGGAACCTTTGTTATTTTCTCTCTAAATAGTTGACTTCATGTTGCATCAGGCTCAAAGAAGCTCTTGAACTACAGGACTATTTCACCACTAGTTCCTCTCATCCTTTCTTTAACAACCTCCTTAAAAGTGGTTCAGACTATTGAGAGACAAGTCTCTATGAGTCTCTTGCATTTCTGTATGTCTTGCAGGCAACGCACCAAGTGTCTTTTGTTCTGGACTATCTACTCAAGTTTGTATGTAGAACAGCCTTGGAGGATGGAGATAGTGTTTCTCCTTCAGAGGAAAGAAAAGGCAAATTCATCATCCATTCTGAAAGATTTAAGTTCCCTAAGCTCAAAGTTCCTCTTGTAACACAACCTACTGTGTGTGGAGGTATTCGCTGGCCCTCTTTACATCACCCTGTACAAATGAATTGGGGCTCAGAGAACTGCCTTACATGCTGATACTCTGGCCATTGCTGATGTTGTACTGTATTAAACTTTTCTTCATCTCTGATCCAAGGGTTTTGCATTTTATACCAGCATTCATTAAACTGTGGCAGGCTAACTCGCTAGCTTGCAAGTAGGGTATAATCTCCAATTCTTCACAACTCTTGACATGGATTTTTGTAAAAAACATACTCCCTTGAGTAACTGATAAAAATGTATGAACATGAGGTCAGACAATTAGGTTTGCAAACTTGTTGCAATGATGTTGCTAACCTTTTCTGATATCAGAGGGATTATTCATATGAATTTGTACCAACTGGACAAACAGTTAACCATGTTTACTATTTGAAAGTGCTAAAAAGGCTACATGAAAAAGTTACATGACTTGAACTTTTAGCCAACAATTCACGGCTCTTGCATCATGACAATGCACCAGCTCACAAGGCACTGTCTGTGAGAGAGTTTTTAGCCAGTAAACAAATAACTGTATTGAACACCCTCCCTATCTGTCCCCCAATGACTTCTTCCTTTACCCAAAGATAAAGGCAATATTGAAAGGAAGACATTTTGATGACATTCAAGACATCAAGGGTAATACAATGACAGCTCTGATGGCCATTCCAGAAAAACAGTTCCAAAATTGCTTTGAAGGGTGGACTAGGTGCTGGCATCAGTGCATAGCTTCCCAAGGGGCATACTTCAAGGTGACTGTAGTGATATTCAGCAATGGGGTAAGTATCAATTTTTCTAGGATGAGTTTGCAAACTTAATTGTCTGACCTCGTATGTCATCTCAGGAGATTCTCAGATCCCTTGAAGTCCATTCACTGACTGCTATGACACTGATGGACAGTGGGTTAAAAATCCCTGTTCAAGTCAGAAGAGGCCACCCTCAGTCAGGGCCCATCAAAAGTCTTTGTGGCCATGTATGGAACAGATGCTGCTGACAAATAACAGCAATATATAGCTAGACGGCAATGTCTGCCCTTGGAACAAGACTTGGTCAATGAACCTGATTGCAGGAGAAGTGGGAAATGGGCCAGGGACGTCTACTGTGAAGTCTACTGTGCTTTGGTTCAACCCAAGTCTAAACATTTGCTGTGGATTCCTTTCTACAAAGAACATTATCACCATCTATAAATTCCACATTTAAATTCTACTTCAGCACTGAGTAGACACATCAAAGCTTGGTGTCATGACATACCACCCAATTCTAAACTTCTTCACTTGATGATAGCTCTTTACCACAGTGAGACATTTTTAACTAGATAGAAAAAAAAATGGTTACCAAAGCAAGTAAGTACAATGCATGTATTTAACCCAGTTGATGCTATTTACCCATTATTATATTCAATAATGTAAGAAAATTAGCATATTACTTCTAAGATAATGTCACTATGGTTTGTTGTTAAATTTTCAGAACAGGTATTGACTAATGTATCTCTTGGGAAGGGATGTGTGTATATATATATATATATATATATATATATATATATATATATGATATGGAGACACTGAAGAGTCTTCTTGTTCTATTAACTGAAGCTTTATTTCTTATTACTGACTCTTTTAAAAAATGAAAATAAGCTTCACTCTTAACTGTAAATAGTCCTAATCAGATTATCTCCTAACATCTAGCCAAAATTAGCTTTGAGAAAATAGGGTTTTGATGAGTAAAGAAGGAAAGGAGTTACAGAAGTCCGATCTACACTATGCCATGCTTTTTTATTTCCTTAAGTGTTTTTATAATAGAAAAATGGAAAATTACCTTTTGAGGAACAGAGTGTTTTTAGGAAAAAATATTTTTATTAGTGGTGTGAAATTATGCATAAAATAGGTTTAGGAGATAAAATACTCTTAATCTACTGATAATATATAAAATATAGGCATAGATAATTATACCTATAGAAATTAAGCAAAAAAGTTAATTATCTCACAATAATACACTTGCAGCATCTATTCATATCATTAATTACAAATTATCAATGAAAACAATAAATGGTTGAATAAATTATATATCTTTAAAAAGTCATTAATTTATCAGAAGCAAGAAATCTTAACCAATCATAAATATTTAAGCCTGTCTACGCTATAAGCACTAAGTCAGTTCACCTTTATAAGTAAGAGTGAAGAATTAGAAGAAACCTCCTTTGAAAAACAACATTAAAAAGAAATAACTGTTGTAGCTTGGACAAATATCTCACTACAGAAATTTATTCCTTTATAAATGTTTTAGGAACACACAAAATTTTTAGAGATTAGTTATTCCCCTAAGCTCTCACCTGCCCATCAAATATTACATTGTTAACTTCCTTCTTTATGGTATATCATCTGATTTTCAAATATTTCCGGAGTTGTTCTACTGTCTTGATTGAATTTAGCCGACAAATGTATTTACTGCTAAACACTTTTAGTGTTTTTCTTTAGTGCTACATTGAGTCATGTGTATAATATGTCACTTTAACAAATAACTTAATACAGCCTATTGCTTCCACTGCAATGTCCCTCTGGACATTTCTGCAATAAGAAGTTTCCTTGCAAAGATGTTTTCATAGAAGAAAAATATTTAAATAGCCTATATTTTATTGATTGAAGCCTGCATGACAAGCATCCCATTCGATCTAAAAACCAGAGTTTCTTTAATAGTTTTGTAGTAAGGAATATTTGTAAATGTTAATACTATTAGGGGAAAAAACATCCACCATATGCTTAAACTCATTATTTTGTATCATATATCCACGTAATTCAAATTGTGTAGTCATAGATTTTTGTGGCTGGAAGGACATGGTGGCAACTCAGTACTATACAAATGAAGAAACAGGCTCTACATGGTTAAAGGATCTGGGTAGAGGGCACCTTCCTATAAAGATAATGGAAGACCGACACTGGTGATCAGGGATTATGCCATGACCCACTGTTCTACTAGTACCCAAAGAGCAAGTTACCAATGGTGATTCATAACATATTGCCCTGCCAATCTCCATGTCCATGGGCTCCTGTCAAGTACACATCTATTACTGAGTAATGGAACACTTCATGTTTGTGCCTGCCCTTCGTTGCACATAAAAATTGACACCCTTTGGTACAGCTTGTCTGATAGGGCTCTCTACTGACTTCCACCCTGGTGTATTTTAGCAGCCCTTGGAATATCCTCTGACCCAGAGATGTTACAGTGTTACTAATGCAGTTATCTTTTATCATATACAAAACCATATTAGCTAGAGCATGGTGCGACTGTCACAAAAAAAGGGGAACACCCCAATAATTTGTTTAAGCTTCTATGCAGCCACATCAGAACTACACAGAAACAGGCCTTGGGAAATTCTTGACATTCTGAAGACACATAGAAAGATGTGGAACAGTTCTTTCTTTTTTGCGAAGAATGGTCGATCTTGTTCGCAGTTGTTTGTATCAAATCTGTAATGACTGCTAAAAGCATACCTAACTTTTTCTAGCCATAAGCTTCCCCACATTTATGGGAAGGAACCATTGTATTTTTTAAATGATCCTGATTTTCTGATCCTAAATACAAAAAATAATCTATGAGATGAAACTGTATGGATGAAACCACATGCAAAAGCAGTACAAGTTATGGAAAAATATGCCTTCATAACGTCTTCCGCTATCTGTATTGCTAACTATAACTCTTGCATATATAATTCCATTATACTTTTATAATTCAGGGTTTTGAAAATGCTTTTGAACCATTAATATATTTTCCTGGTTAAAATTCTTTGAGATGTTCTTAACAAGAGTCTTAGATAATGAATTTGGGCAAACTCTGGAACAGTCTTTACAGTATTATCATTCTCATTAATTTTCAGAACTACCCACTGTGTTGAGATGATTGTCATGGGCCTAAGACTTCAATTTGGCTAAATATTTTTGCATATATTTCAACATATAAGTAACTAACAGATGTTTTAATGTTAAGTTCATATGGAAGAAATGGTTAAATGTGTTTACTCTAATCTCATAATTTCTTTGCAATGCTAATTCTTATTTTACTATTTCTTTATGTATTTCACAATTTCCTCTATGCTTTGGCCTACAGTGGATTAATAATTCAAAAATCCTTTCAAAGATAACAACAATCCTTTAAAACATTCCAGAATTCAAGCCCTTTGTGCATTTATAATATTTAACACTAGTCTTTTAAAGGTGAAAACCTTATATAGTAACTCAAACATCATTTGTATAAAATATACAAGGTACATATAAAGCATAGGACTGACTATACTTTTTCTGTAGATTTTTTTTTTCAAAGAAAGAGAGTTTTCCATTTATATTATTTGGCTTTAGTAACCTGATATGATACTGCCCTAACCTGCCAGAAAAAGATGGGTAGGAGGCTAAGAAAACCAGTATTACTTTTAAGGGAGTTAATGCACTACACAGTTCCATACTTTCATCCAGTTTGTTCTTTTTTCTTTGCCTTTCTGGTTATCTCTGAAGGCTGTTTCTGTTTCCATTGTTTCATCCTTTAGCATTCACATATCAGAGCAATAAGTATTTCATTACTGGTTTATCTGTCCAGAGGCTTGAGAAGCGGTAACAATTAACCCTCCCTTCACAGTGATTGATACAGGCTTTGCTTTCAATTTGTTCCACTACACAGATCATGAAATTCTGAATGCAATCATCCTCATTGACCTACACTTTCAAACACACGGCTACAATGAGACGAAAGCAATTATTAAAAGGAACACAGGACTACTGAGATCTGAAACAAAGTCTTTTTAAAAATCTGTCAGATGACCTTCTGGTAAAATTGGCAAATTTTGATGTTAAGGAAAATGATAGCTTTGTGTCCCTGTCTAGAAATATTCAGTGCAATCTGATCAATGTATATTATGGTGGCTGAACTGACTAAATACAGGATGTGCTTGGCAAATAACAGAAAGACATTTTAGAAACTGTTATAAACAAGAGTTCAACTGTTAACATTGTAGCTTAATCTGCCTCAAATGTTTTCCCAGGAAACTAAACTACCTGATTGGTGTATAAAGAACAAACCTTAAGGATAGCAAAGAAGGCAGGCTGGAAATCTCCTAGCTTTACTCTGTAAGAGGAGTTGCGTACCTGAGCCCCTCCTCTCCTCCCCTCCCCCTCCCCATAGATGAAGATTCGCAGTAAGAAATGAATACATTTTTCACAAAGTCTGAAAAATAGCTTCAAATAAATATTAATCTACTGCAATCGATATATATGAGGAATGGAGAGGGGCTAGTCGGCGAGGGGTGACTACAGAACTATATTAAAACAAGGGTTGCAGTTAAAGAAAATCAGGGCGGAAAGCAGGGCTGCAGGCCTGAGGCTCTAATCACAGAACAGAGTGATGGAGATGAACCAATACTGCATGGATTAGCAATGAATTATTTTGAACCGTAATCATATGCCTGCACAGAAGAGAGGCAAAAACTAGCCATTACTCAAAAACTGATCTACTGATTGAGAGAAAGAGAGAGAATAAATGCATATGCTAAACTAATTCAAAATAATGAAAACCTGAAGACGTGGTTACATGTCCAGTAGCATGTTATTTTTAGTGTCTGCCACACACTTTTTATAATATGGGGTATTTAAAGTATAAACTGTAAAGTGCTTAGATTCAAGTAGGATTAAAGCCACCGTTTATTCTAAGATTAGGATGTGATAGTGACTCTACTCTCCATTCTTCCTTGTCCAGTAAAACCATTTCTGGGTAACTTTAACACCCCCAAATAGAAAAATGTTAAGTATTTAGTTACAAAGAAGACACAATACTCAAGGAATTAACTTCCTTTTGGATACACTGAAAATTCATACCAAATGAAGATTCAATTGTTAGAACTAATTTTGTTAGGAAGAAAGAAAAAAAAATCAAAACTGCTGGTAGCAAGAGATTCCTGAGATTCTTATGAACAGACTGTTTAAATGAAGAGCACTTTAATCAGTGGAGGAATCCTCACGTTTCTAATGTCTTGCTGTGCATTCTGCAGGTTATAGTAGCAGCTGGTAGAGGTCATATATCTTTTGTGAGCATCCCAAAAAGGCTCACTGCCAGACTGTTAAATTATGAATAAGCAATGAACAAAAGAATGCAGATACGGTGGTGACAAGATAATCCAAGCAAATTTATCTATGACAAATTTCACAGGATTAACAAATTACATTTACACAGAACAATAAAAATGTGAAAAAAAAAACAAAACTGATGAGCCTGCTTTTCCTTACAGCATTAGGAAAACAAAAAAAGTCACCAATCCACAGGATATATTTAGATTTAACTTGATCTAAAGTAAGACATCTATAATATGTTCAAGATACCTTTGTAACATCTTCCTAGTTTAGGTAGACATAGACAAAGGGGGTATATATGGTATATATTTTATACATAAATTATGTTGTAAACTATATGCGGCTTATATAGAAACTATGTATACCATATACAGAAATTTTGTGCAAATAAAAGATCATCCCATTCATATATATGAATAGAACGTATGTTTTTCAGAAATAGATCCTGAGAAATAAATCATTTTTGTAGGACAAAATGCTCCTTCAGTCAGTGCAATACATATTAGTTACTAAAATATCCTTGTTCATTGATATGTCCATTTTCAAGGACCAGAGAGACACGTTCTACAGTTTCAATCACTCCATTTGCCCCTTCCAAATACTGCAATCTTTCTAAGTAAAGTGCTTCTGAATGAAGTTCAGAACTAGTATTCCTTTTCTGCAGTGTTACAATAGCAGAGAGGAAAATTCATACATTGGGGGCAGAGGAAGGAAGGTGTTAATTTCAGTTATATTCACATAAAGATGACCCTCAATCCAATATTACATTTTTCTTCATAATAAAATGTTTTTATAAATCTTACAAATAAAAAAGTCCCAGTCAACCATAATGATAAGATATGACTGAAGTGACCTACAATTCCATAAAGAGGTCTTAACATGTTATCTATGTGGCACTACTTTCCAAAATATCTCATAAGGGTTTGGTAAGTTTAAAGTTATATACCACCTAGGCACCCAAGTCGGAGCCCATTAATTCTGCATCAACATACTGATAATAAAGTACTATAATCAGATGTAATTTCATTTAAGATGATCTGAATGCTGTTTTAAATTATGTAGCCTATTTTTCCCTTATACTTCCTACTGACTGCTGTTTTTAATCGTCAATATTTTAGCAGAACATCTCTCTGTGTCCTTTCCAACCTTTTCTAAGGCAACCTATTCTTTATGTAAACAAAAAATTTTCTGAATGCAAAAGTGAATATTTCATTAAGATACACAAGCAAGCAAAATACTCAGCTCATTCAACCACAAATACTCAAGAACTGCTTATTCAGTCCTTTCAAGCCCTGAAACTCCTACTATACATTTTATTTAAAATTAAAAAAAAAAAAAAGAAGCAGCAGCTAGTTAGTTGACAACATTACATCTAAAACCATAAAGATAAACGCGGCATACCTGTCTGCTACTTCAAATCTAGTGTGTGTTCTATGAGCAGTGTTGGAGTCAGGTGCTACAAAGTTTCCTAAAGCATAGTTTTTGTCAGGGAACTGACAAAAGCCATTGCCTATGACTCCTGACATTAAAGAAATAAAAATGTTACCAAAGACTTTCCCTCTTTAGAGATTCCACAAGTGTGTGTGTGGTAGAGGAAGGAGGAAACTAAATAATGATAACTTATCATTTATGTATGTATTGTCCATTTTTAACACATATCTTTAATCAAATTGAGTTAATATATTCAAAGCCCTTAGATGAGTCCCTGGCACTTAATGCTATATAAATGCTTACTGTCATTTTTATCGTGCCAGATAAGTTGGCAAGAGGCCAACTTGTATGAGTCCTTATGTATTTTAAAAAACAATACCCAGAAATACAGTTAGGCACTAAACTATGTTATTCAGGAAACTCTATGAGGCTGTTTCTACCCACTCAGTGGAAAAACTATCACACACAAAAAAATGTTTTCACTGTAATCTTTAGACAAACTGTGGCGCAGCCTGAAGCATGGACCATGCGAGCAAAAGAGGTCCTTGCGTACTTCAGAGTCTAGACCACAGAGGCATATGTACACGGCAAACTGATTCTTCTCTAACCATTCAGTGAAAACTCTGCCCTGAAGTGTATATAGCTCTGGAGCCTGCCCACAACTCTACTGGAATGTTAAAGGGTGGAGTACAAATAAATTAAATATTGATTCTTCCTCTAACTTTATAAATACTGTATTTCCGAAGTTCTCCAAACGTCTAGTGAAAGACCCAGAAGCAGAGATCTAGTTCAGTAGCCACAGCGCGCAAGGTCTTTCTTCCATAGGAACCCTCCGGCATCAGCTCATAAATCCCTGACTTCAAAAATCCAAAAATGTAGGCCCGTCCACACCGCTGTTAAGGTACATTTCTACAAAGGCAAACTTGAATTCAATCTCTCGCTCTACCACCTGCCTTGGGAACACTAAGCCTCTATTTTCTCATCCAGAAATGGGATATTAGCCCTCCCCTCAGAGGGCAGTGGAGAAACTAGTGAGACAATCCCTGTGAAGTATTTACTACAGGGCCTGACACATAGTAGTGTAGTGTCCAATAAATGTTTATTATCACCATGTGTGAGTTCTTTTTATGTTTCAATCCCATCGAATATCTTTTCTAGTTTTGCTATAATTTATAGTGAGCATTTTTCTTTCCTCCAAGAACTTCTAATCATTTTATAGTCGATAATTAAAATATTTTGCAAGTTCAATGCCTGTCCCCTGAGAACACTAAGCTAATAGAAATCAAAAGTGAGAGAGAGACTTATTTATACTTCTATGAATTCTGCACTTCCTCCTCTTTCAGAAACTGTTCTTGCCAGTATCTCTGTAATATTTTGTGTGCCCAATATAAGGATAGGTCGCTAACCAGAGCCACTGCTCTTACAGGACGTATTATGTACTACCATCCCTGTCACAAGTCACCATGGTCCATAGTACAGGTTCAGGAAATAAAACTGAGTGAACAAACCAATCAATAATTACCATCGAGGGCCAGGAGCACTCTGGCCACCGTAATATGGGATGTTCATCTTGCATCTCATAATTTTGTACCCAAGACCGCAAGTTTTCCAATGAATTCCCTGAAACATTATGCTTTAGCAATGTATGCAGAGAACAACTTCAAGTATTGTTTAGTCTTGTCACTGCTTTAGTCATTTCAGCTAGAGTAGCAATGACTTCACTCTTACTAAGCCATGTCCTGCTTATGCACTGTAGTATTACTAATATTACTACAAATTAGTCTAACTATGTAAGGTTCTATCAAACTTAATAGTGCAAACATCCTATTCACACTAATGGGGCCCAGCGCAGTAAAAATACCATTTGGTTACAGTTGGTTTATTACACTGCCCAATAAGGGGGGGGAGGGGCACTATTTACTGTGAAAATACTAACATCATTAAATGCAAGCAAACATAACTGAATTTTCCCATAAATTCTGGAAGTTCTAACCTAATCAGAGTGCACATTTAAATATTTAAAGTTTCACATATTCCATTATGGGCAACTTCGGTAGCATTTAAATTTTTAAATTAGTATTTAATCAACTAATCAACTAAAATATTCAACACACTAAGTCTTCCACTAAGTTTTAGCTTTATTATCCATTGTAAGCAATTAAGGGATGTCTATAAAACACCTGAAGTTTGATTCTAAGCCAATGTCAATGCAGGATTTTTAAAAAATTAATTCAAGTGATGAAACGCTACAATGTAGAAAACGTGGCCTTGTAACCACCTCAGGGGAGGGGCTAGTTGTGCTCCCATGTGTGCTTAATTTTCTCTCAACGTAATGCATTCTGCATAGGAAAAAGGGTCATGAGAATTGCAGGAAAAATAAAAAAAAACAGACTAAGGTCTACATTGGAGTCATTATTACTAGTAAGGCACTTAAAGAAGTTTAGAGGGGAAAACATTACTAGGAGTGACTCGGAATTCTTCGTGACATAGTCTCCACAGATACCCCACAAAATATAAAGCTCTACAAGCTTAAAAAATAACTAAATAAAAGCTACATGGCCTACATCCTCCCCCCAAAAATGCTCCTTTACAGAAGCACATGCGCACCCTATAACAGAAAATCTCACCACAGAGCAGGGGATTCTGGACATCAGGTCCTTTTTCAAACAGATACAACATGAACGTGCCAGTGGATTCCAGACTAAGATCTGGGACAGAGCAAAACAGTCAAGGGGTTCATGGAAACTGACATTCCCGTAAAGTAGCTCTATTGTCGGGACAACCATCTTGTAAAAGAATTTCAGGGGAAAATCAAACTTCATATCCCTAAAAATATCAAGCTGTTCCAATCTGTCTATTCTATTTAAGCTCCAATATCATTCTTACCAATTCACTGCTGAGAGGGAAGTTATTTTCACAGAAATTTTAGTGAAAAATAAAAGTTACATTTTTTAAGAACATGAAAGGACATGGGAACCAAAACTGTGCTTGTGATTACCACTTGGTGTTGAAAATACCTCACGTAACTTCTGTTTGACCCAAAGCATCAAATAATGTTGAATTCAAGTTTGCTCATTGTAACAAATCCAACCTCGTATTACAGATTTGGAGCAGCTATATGTCTCTCAATTCATAAATTAGAAACCGGGACTATGAAAGGATGCTGTAATGTGGGAGGGTCCTACATAATAAAGGTCATTATAAGTCCTGGCTCCGAAGCTATAGGATCTAATATCCTCTCCGGTGCTTCTATGATATGCCCATGCATTACAGCTCTTGTTGACAGTCTGTTGCCTTGGAAATATTTCATTATTTCAGTTTTTTCCATTTGTAGACCCTTGGCCTTGTGATATGAAGGCCATCCTATTTCATATTTTCGATTATCATTTAAGCAATCTAGCAGAGCTATTTATATATAAGCAAGTGTTAGACAACGCATATCATTTATCACTCTGTGTCTAAGCTTACACTGTAGAAAGAAATACCTCCACAAAAGTCTTCACCACCACCTTTACTTTTTAAACCAAAAGCCCTGTGCTACTGGAAGAGGCTTTGCAAACCATATCACATGCTTGACACTTCTGTCAGTCTAATTTTCTTGGTTATACATCCACACAGTGGAAAAACTCTGTGGTAGTGCTATATAATACGCAGCCTATTGGAGTTTAAAGAAAAATCAAACAAGTTTAAATACACAAGGATTTCAAGTTGTTTTTTCAGGCTCTAAAGAGCATTTTCTGTGTGCAAAAATACGGAAATTTAACACATTGTGGACCCGTGTTTTGTGTCTATATATTTAAACTCCCCATCCTCAATGTGTTAAGGAGTACCAAATAATAATAATAAAAGACATTATCAAGAAAAATCTTTTCTCCAAAATTTACTCAGTAAACATCATTAGAAGGAAATGAATTTTGTACTGTATTATTATTATACTCAGGTCGGATGTTCATAAATAAACAACAAGACAATTGAAAGATATTTTTTCTATATAAGTTTTTGATTACTTTGGTGTATCTGAAAAGCAGTAAAGAATAGGTTTATGTCCATAAATGCCTTGATGAAATCAATAATTAGAAACTACTTTTTAAATAAGTGCGAGGATATCACTTAAAGCATGTCCACAGAAAGCCATCTTTCATAAACATATTTGTGTTCCATCATTACTGAGATCTACTACTACTCACCAACAACTTCCGGGCACAAAGTGCACATCATGGTGAAATGACTCTATTTAGCAAGTAACCGTGAAAAGCAACCCCCTCCTGAACAACCCTCTGACTTCCCATTTCTCATTACAAAACCAAAACAACTGACAAGCTTACTGTTTACACTTAAAGTGTTAAGAGCATTTAAACCCCTAAAAACAAAGTGAACCCTCGGGGCATAAAACAACTGTTTGGATTACGGGCCAAGTTTGTGGTTATTACTGTTTGAAGCATTTAGTTTATAACTCCTTCCTTCCTTCCTTTCCTTTATAGAGTAACTTCTGCCCCCTACCTCCTCATTACTCCTCCCTTCCCCTACAGGTTCAACCTTCTCAGATCCAACCCTTAAAATGACAGCATCCGAGCTGAACAAGAAGATGCTATTAAAGGGCATTAAATTAAATACAGTATATCCTCCTACAACTTCAATCAGAATTTCAGACCAAGTGTTATTTAGTTCAGCTCTCAAGTGGAGCAGAATAACAAATCGCGCACTTTGATTTACCTTCTTCGAATGCCAAATGGAGACAGGTGATAAAGAATGCGCTCATGCACAGGCTGTGAAGTTTCCTCTGGAAATTAATTCTATCTTCAAGATTCCTATCTCAGAGAAATTCCCAAAATGGCACACAATTGGCGTCTGCTAGAGAGATTACTGGGGCCATCCTAGTAAATACATTTACTACCCACAGAACCGGGAAGGAAGGAAGGAAGGAAGGAAGGAAGGAAGGAAGGAAGGAAGGAAGGAAGGAAGGAAGGGAGAGAGGGAGGGAGGGAGGGAATTATAAACTTTTGATTTCAAAAGTACTATGTTGATAAAAATAATTAAGGGCCTTACACAATGCTCTATCTAAACGGCAAATTATTTAATATGTGAATTCTTCATAAAACATTAATACTGAATGTCCGTTTTAGCTACTATGTGAGTTGTGAGTTAATGCTACACCCATTTAACATCTCTAAAAACTAGATTACGTATGGTTTACTCTTAGGTATCTGATTTATATAGAAATTATCTAGAGTTTAGAATTAGTCAATTACCTACCTACTTCACAAAATTATTTCCTTAATCCTGACAATTCTGCAGTCCTTATTGTATGAAGGAAACAAGCAATAGTGCAACTGAAGCTTTTTAAATGAACAGCTTAAGTACCTCTCTACTTTGTCTTGGTGGAAGCTATAGGTTAAATGCTATGTTGTATCAAAAATTAAACTGCCCACGAAATAATAATTAAACCTTGCACCTACAGACTTCCCCCATCTTCAAGTTCACTTAAGCAAACATCTCTGCTGCGGGGTGGGGGAGTAGCTGATATCTAACTGCATTTGTTTTCCTCATGAGCCAATGAGTAACATTTCATACTTCCTACTGAGAATTTCGTCTTCGGAGACAGAAAGAGAGACTCACTTTGCTCAAACCAATATGCTATATGCAATTAATGTCATTGACGCTGCCAATTAATAGCAAATAGGATTCCAAACAAAGTAGGCTGCGTGGACAGCAGGAGGGAAAACCACGTGGGGGTGGGGGTGCTTAGTTACTCTGAAACCTAACAATGCCATTCACGTAGGACAGTTAAGGATATTTTGAATACAAACTGCCTTTCCCTTTGGGTTTAGTTTAACTAACTTCAAACAGACAGCTTGGCTGAGCCCCTTGCCTGGATATGCAATTCTCACCAGGAACTTTTTAAACACAGATCCCCAAACAGTAAGTAACGGGGCATAGGGATGCTCCAACTGTTGGCACATTTTAAATCTCGCTGTTTGGCTGCTTGTTTCAATGTGGGGGTTTTCATCTTTATCCTTTTGCTGTGTGTCTGTGTGTGTGATACAACATGAACGTGCCAGTGGATTCCAGACTAAGATCTGGGACAGAGCAAAACAGTCAAGGGGTTCATGGAAACTGACATTCCCGTAAAGTAGCTCTATTGTCGGGACAACCATCTTGTAAAAGAATTTCAGGGGAAAATCAAACTTCATATCCCTAAAAATATCAAGCTGTTCCAATCTGTCTATTCTATTTAAGCTCCAATATCATTCTTACCAATTCACTGCTGAGAGGGAAGTTATTTTCACAGAAATTTTAGTGAAAAATAAAAGTTACATTTTTTAAGAACATGAAAGGACATGGGAACCAAAACTGTGCTTGTGATTACCACTTGGTGTTGAAAATACCTCACGTAACTTTTGTTTGACCCAAAGCATCAAATAATGTTGAATTCAAGTTTGCTCATTGTAACAAATCCAACCTCGTATTACAGATTTGGAGCAGCTATATGTCTCTCAATTCATAA
>NW_017731615.1:1111527-1126616 GCF_001890085.2 Hipposideros armiger | reverse complement strand
GCTTTGCTCCAAAGCGCTCTCTCGCACGCAAACACACACCCCCCTTCTCTCTCTCCTCTCCTCTCTCTCTCTCTCTCTCTCTCTCTCTCTCTCTCGTTAGGGGACTGGGAAGCTCGGCTGCTGGCGCAACAACGCCACTCAGTTGCAGTTTTGAACACTTCCCTTCTCTGGAGTATCGCAGCCAGGGGGAAAGAAACAGAGGAACCGGGAGGCCCCGGGAGCCAGCTCGGGCAGGACACCGGTCCAGGCGCGCCTTCGCGGACAGCGGAATTGAACGCGGGGTGGGGAGTGCGTCGGCCAAGCCAGCGGCCCCAGAGCCCAGTAGGCGGGCACAGCGGCAGCACAGGCACCTTGTGGTCCCGGCGCTCTCAGCCGCGTTTCCCAAGCTGGAGCATCTGCGTGATTCACGCATATGCATATCTGCAGACCCTAGGGCTCACAGGTGAATCCCCGGAAGTTTAAACGAATTCACGTACAAACGCCACTTCCAACTCGGCTCCTCGTACCTGGGATAGGACCGGACCTAATAACTATGGGCCTCCGGGATCCAGTCCAGCTGCCTACCCATTTTACAGCCCAGCGAGGCCTAGAGAAAGTGCCACGCAGGGCAAGGCCAGTGCTGGAATCCTGTTACCTGAGTAGACCCTGGTCAGAACCATCTCTCCACTAAACCGCTCTGTCGGGTATGGACAGCTTTGGGGGCAGAGACTTGGGTCATCATGTGTCAACCAGGAAAGTGGAAAGGACTCCCAAAGCACTTCCACTCTGAATAAATGAAAGAGCCCGGCGGAAAACATCAGTCCTATGTGAGGCTTTCCATTTTACTTGAAGCTTTAAGACCTGGAAAGGGATTCCTATTCGGTTCTACTATTCCAGTAAAGTGAGGCTGAGAGTTGGAAACTGAAACCATGTGTTTTTCATAGCAGAGGTGTTTCATCTGTGTGATGGTGTTTGAATTCTCTTTGGAGTACACTCTACAGGTAGGAGAAGATGAGAGGGATTGAAAAATGAACTTAAGAGGAGAGTATTGAATCCAAGATCCATACATAGGCTGGTAGGGAGGGGGGAAAGTTGCCAGTTGGAAGTTTTGGCTCCACGACAGCCAGCCTAGGATGTTTCTGCCCAAAGATGACAAGTGAGAAAAGCTTGTGTTCTAAAATGTCACCCTTTGCTTGCGCCGCCCCCCACCACAGTAACATGATGTGTCACCGTTCACTTTAGCAAGCATATCCAGGTCTTGAGGTGGAAACTAAGTCTGCCCCTCAAAGCCCATAAAGCATAACATGTTGATGGCCTACATTCCCAATGAAGTGTCAGAGGACAGGAGACTGGACTCCTGACTCAGACCCTCCCTTAACCACCTGCCAATAATCTTCATGCCCCACATGACTCACTCTTCTGTCCCCAAATTAACTAAAACTAAAGGCGGTAACAGGTGTCTTCCTATCTGAGTAACAAAACCAAAGAAGGCGATATGTTTTCACCGCTAGCACCTTCTCTTTCATTAATATGACAGAACATAGAAAGGGAATAATACATCCCAAAGGCTAAATTTTGCCACTGGTTATTATCCTTAGAACTAGTGGTGGGATTAAGTGACTTGATAAAGTGGCCCTAATTCAAAGATGAACGTAAAAGGCATTGGTGCAGCTTTCAGTGTTGGAGTGGGGGACTATGGAGAGTTACCCCTGGATACTAACTTGCAGGAAAACTGGACCTGGTAAGATCTTTATGGTGAAGGACACAATCTGAGAGCTAACCTACGGGCTGAATTCACGACCTTGCCTTATGCCCAATTTATATCTTATGGATTAGTTGAAGTTCCCCGGAATTCCCTGCAATCGGCCAAAGGCATCTGACATTTCTGACCCTTGATCCCTACTTCACAGACCATACCATTGTGACTGTTGCCTGTACTCCCAAGTTAAAGTGACCGCCAGATTCCATTGTCATTTAAATGTTTGATAAGTGACAAAAAATCCCATACCTGAACCATGAAAAGGAAAAATCGAATTCTTTTCTAAGTCCTTTATGTTTAAAAGATTCCCAGATCTTTTGTATTAAAGGTTCTCGTAATCACTGAAGTAAAACAAGACTAGAATAATTTAAATTTAAAAATCTCTTTGACAAGGAATAGCCTCTTTTTGAGTTATTTTCAAGACTCTCTTTTTTAAACTTCCGACAGTTCTCAGAGAATATAATGAAGTCCTCTACAGAATATTTGCAATATTGGGCATCAACTTGGAAAACAGTGTGTTATGCAAAATCTGCTCTGGTCGCTGGGCCATTGGTGAGAAGGCACAAAATATGGCAGTGATAGATTATCTTAACCTTTTCAGTTTAAACACTGTTGGTTCAAATCAAAGGTTCTCAAATCAATGAAGTTTGAAATACAAGGTAAAAATAGGAACTTATTTGAATTATGCATTGTGTATATTTTAAGTTAAATGCCATTGGCAAATCTCTCAGATGTTTTAATCTTGTACAACCTGGGAAACACAAATATTTAATTTCACACTTTCATGTGTTCTTTTTTTCCCTCCCTTCTTCTAAAACTGAGCCCCACAAATGGGAAACTTACCTTTCACACTACATTGCTAGTTTTTCTCAGCACATTTTTTGTGGATTACATTTTCAACCAAATCTTGGAACATCACAAGTTATTCTTAAGGAAAAACTTTAGGCTTTTAGGGCTGTTGGTGGTGGTCAATGGTTTCCCTTTCTTTCCTAATTGAATCAAAGAATGTTCACTATTTCAATGTCACAACCATAATTGGTTTTTTTTAAAGTCTAGAAATATTTTGGGGAAATGCAAACAAGTAATACTTTAAAACTTCCTTCTCACCACCTAGCCTAACTTTGTAAAATTTGCTTCCTAACGCGCATCTCTGAATCTTAGGCATTTGCATTATAATGCGTTTAAGATGAATATTTAACTGTGCCGAGGAGCCTCGGATTTCATGCTGTATTTCCCTGTAGTAACAGGTGACTTGATAACACTATTGTGTAGAATTCCAAGTCTACAGCTACACGTGAAAATCGTCCCTTTTCTGTTTGGAAACAAGTGATCAATCAGCCTCCGGTGATCAATTGCCGCCCTGGCTGCCCGTCAGCGCGGGTCGGTACTCGGCAGAGTCTTAGAGAGAATTCTGCTGTAGGGGACTGGGATCCCAAACTTTGCAAAAGCACCTTGTGCGGCGTCTCAGACTTCGCTGCAACTCCTTGGCTACGCTGGGCTGAGGCTCTGGATTTGGGGCCAGGCAGAGGGCAAAGGATGATTTCACTTTGCCAGTACCCTAGAGTGCCTTTCAATCCGAATTGTGAATTATTATTATTTTTTTTCTCATCTGTAGAACGAGGGGCAAGCAAAGTGAGCCCTGGCGATGTGCATGTGTGTTGTTACGCATAAAACAGGAGGCAAAGTGAGTCCCACCCCAGCACCCCGGGGAGAGGGCACTATCCCAGCCCAGGCGTTACTACTCACCGCTGCTGATAGGAGGTGATGCCCTGGACGTTCTGCGGGGTGCCGTTGGCCGCGGCTCCGGCCCTCCCCATGCCCGCGCCGGCCGGCACCCCCGCGGCTGCCCCGCCGGCCGCCGCGGCCGTCACCTGCACGCTGAAATCCGGAAAGATTCGGATCATCGCCGCGGCTTCGTCCCCCGGGCAAGGCGGCTCTGGGCGAGGACTGGCGGGGGCTCGGGCTGGGGCTCGGGCGGCGGCGGCAGCAGCAGCAGCGCGAGCAACGGCGGCGGCAGCAGCGGAGCCAGGCACCAGCCTGCAATCCCATTAGTGAGCCGCGGCCACTGTGCGCGGCAGAGAGGCGCTTTGATGTGCGCGCAGCGGGCTGGGGGGGCCGCGAGCGCGAGGAGGAGGTGCTGGGGGCGTGCGAGGGACTTGCAAACAGCAAAACGTGTCAGGGTGGGGCCTTTTTTCCCTTTTGGGGGGACGGTGGCGCTCCCCCCTCTTTCCAGGATGTTGCTCTCACTGGCTGCTCCGGCTGCGCCGCGCGAGCCCAGCTGAGGGAAGAAGGGGAGGGGGTGGCGGAGGAAGGATGCACCGGGAGGCTTGTCGAGGACTTGGCCGGTGCAAGGGAATGACGGGCAGCGGAGGGTGCCTTTCTTTCCCGCCCCCTCTACACACACACACACACACACACACACACACACACACACACACACACACCCCGCGCACTTCCGACCCAAACTGCAAGAACAGGCGCTCTCTATCCCTTTTTCTCTAGAGAAATAGCCACCACCATCCAGGCAAGCTCGAGCCTCCCGCGGCTTCCAGCAACCTGGATTCCAGTTCGTGTGTTCAGGAATGGGGGCGCAGAGCCTCCCCTCCCAGCCGGTACCCCTCTCTGCCCGTCTTCTGCACACCAAGCAGCGCTAGGGTTGCCAACTGCAAGTTGGACTGCTGGAGAACTTGATGCTTATCGAGGACGGAGGGTGTGCAAAAGAGGAGGGGGGGGGAAAGCCGCTTTTGTGCAATGGAGAGTTTGTTCTCATTAGAAGAAGGGACTCTCCTCTCTCTTGGTAGGCAGGCGGGCTGGTGTTGGACAAACTTGCAAGGTGGGGACTGCGGGTCCAGCTAGAGGGAGCCGGATGTGCCCCCCATGATCCATCTCTATACGCCCCTTTCGAACGGTGAAACGAATAAATTAGCAGTCACGACTGAAGTGAACTCTGCGAATTCCAACCACCAGGGAAACAAAAAGAGAAAGCACGTGCGTTTATTTCCTCGTGTCTCCCAGTTACTTCTCCACATTGTTACATCGGTGTTTCTTTAGGGAGAGAGGGGGGGATGCTTGTGGTGTGGGCCCGCCGTTTTAACGACAACTTGCACTTCTTGCCTGACTAATAGGTGGGGGCGATGAAAGTGGATGGTTTCCCCCACCCCCTGCCCAGGACCCCTGTTGTCCCACTTCCTTCCTCTTTCTTCCGGGTCTGGAGCCGGGACCCGAGTTGCCAGGCGGACGGTGCAGCCCCTGCGCGCTGCGGCGCTCGGGTTCCGTTCCTCTTGCGCGCCCCCAACCCGGACCTGCTTTTCTGGTGCTGTTTTAGGTTTCCCGATCTGGTTCTCCCCGCCGCGCCCCCCCCCTCCCGCTCCGCACCACCACCACCTTCCCTCTTGCGTGCGCCGAGGCCCTGACCCGGCTGCCAGGGGACCAGTGGCCGCCGCGCCCGCCGCGCGAACCCAAGTTGATCTGACGGAGCTTGGTGGCCGTGGCCGCGCCGCCCCGGCCCTCGGCCAATAGCGCCTCGCCGGGAGAGGCACCTGCTTAACCCTTTGAGCCTGGGGCGCAGCACGCCGGCTGGGAATCAGAGGAGCAGGGACATTTGGCCAGAAGTTGCCAAGGCCAAGAGCAGCAGAGACCGCCCAGCCCAGCGTCCTCGCACACAGTCTAGGGGACAGACGTCTGCCCTCGCCTCAGACCTGGGCGTCCCCGACTTCCATCCTCATGGCTCTCGGGAACAGCCATCTGCACAAAGGCAGGTCTGCACCCCGGCGGTGTCCCGCGCCAGCGGAGGCCACCTCTGTGCTCCCCTAACCCCGGTCGGTTTCCGGAGGAGCCTATCGCGCCCGGCAGCCGAGGGGAGACAGAGGGAGGGAGCCCCAGCTCTGGCTGGCCGGGCCCACGGCGCAGCTGCGTTTCCATTTTCCTCTCAAAGAAAATGCTTTGGACGGCAGATAATACCAGGAGATATGAAACTGCTTCGTCCCCCACATGTTGCACGTAAAAAGAATCGTAATGAGCATCTGTGGCGTGTGCTACAGATCCCACAGAGTTAGTTGAAGACCTCACCAAGGTCCTGACTCTCTCCTTCCTGGAAAGGGGCCCTTTTCTAGCTTAACGGCATTTCATTGGGAGATACCATTAAGCTAGAAAATGGCCAAAGGCAAGGTCATTGAACCGGGGGTTGAGGGGTGGGGAGGTGAGAGGACTGGAAGGCCTGGGTAGATGGAAAGCCTTCCTGTACAGATCTGGTCACAGATGTGAGTCCTCGTCCCACTTGGAGGACCATGGCCAGACGATGAGGGTTAACTTAGGTCTACACTCTCCTCTCCTCACCTCTCATTCTCAGGGCCGGTCTGAAGAGATCTCAACTACCCTTTGGTTCGGCACAGGCTTTCCTGTTGAAAGAAATGCAAGTTCTCGCCAATTCTAGAGAGGTCAGGAATGTTTTAGAGGTTGGGAAAAGTTCTCCTCTGACAACACAGGTTAAGGCCGGCACTGTAGGCTAAAGGGAGGCAAGGAAATGGCTGATGAACGAGGCTAAAAATTAACAAAGATGCAGGCAGTGGCTTTCTATAAAATAGCTCTTGTTTAAACTAGTGGCCCATTGTGGGGGCTGTGCTGGCCACCTGGTCTCTAGGTAAACCAACTGATGGAGGCCTCCAGGAAGTGGCTCTTGCTGGAAATCTGAAGTGAGAAAGTCAAGCATCAGGGTAGATCAGAGGCCACTCTGAAAATGTAGCTCCCCTGCTATTGTTGACTGTGCACACACTGATGACCCAGTCCTAGGAGTAGATTCTTGAACAGGTTCAGGAAAGACTCATGTACAGTGTGTGTGGTGTTGTCCTTTTTCATTTAAAGAAAAATATCGGAATCAATGCAAACGTGTACTTGGACTCCAGTGGTGTAATGCAACATTCCAAGTTAGATCCCCTTGATCCGAAGGCAGTCCCCATTTGCCAAAGGATCCCAAAGTGGGGAAAACCCTCTTCAGCCTAAAAGAGCAGAATTTTTAGAAAATGACTTTCCCTTTTAAAGTCTTTCTGCACAATCAACAATGAGTTATAGTATCTATAGATAATATCACCTGTCCTTCTTGTTTCAGTACCGATTCTATAAATAGAAAAGACCAGTGATTATATTTTTTGACTACTTATTTTACAGAATAGAAATACATGGCACTGTTTCCCTTCCCTTTTGGAGGGTGTTTTTCTTGGAAGCCCCAAGGGTAAAGTTGTCCGAATTCAGAGATTATGTGAGGTCTGTTGTTCGACATTGAAAACTAGATATGCTGAAGCTACTTCAATTATACTTTATACCATTAAAATAGAGTTTAATAAGCACCTTCAACTTAAAAGTTCCAAGCTTTCTACTACTCATATTTAAGAGAATCAATATGGTTCTTGCCCTCCAGAAACTTTCTTCTCTAAAATGGAAACACACAGAATACTCAAAGAAGACTTGCACAGTAGATTACCTTAAAATGCCTATGATAAGTCTGTTTAGTATTTTGTCCTTACATATATAGTTTCAGAACTTTGGTCTGCATGCATGAGAGACAAATTCCTTATTGAATCTGCTTATCTCCATGTTCATTAAGGACCTTAAGCAAAATATAAGTATATTCACTCATTAGTAATTCAGATTTCATTACTGTGCTCCTACAGTTAAAATCTTTACATGCTGGCAGCTGTTTTGAAATATTTTGAAAGTTGCTCTGGCATTCATCCAACCACAAGGGCTCCAGTTAGCATTAAACTGAACACTTTTTCATTTTATATTCTTCCCCCACGAAAATCTACATATTAGTGTATGTAGAGATATAGAGAAAGACTTTATGATGTTTTAACCCTGAATACATACATATGATAAATACACAGCTATCACAATTACATATTTACATCTTCATTCTTGTTGTCAGTGTACAACTGTGCCTTTTGCTCGTATGATAAAAATATTATCTGAAAATTCATTTCCATCTACTTAGAGCTAAATGGTTTGACTTCAAATTTTTACTATTAGCTGTCAGAATCTGCCAATGATGGGTAGGAGAGAGGAGCTACAAAGCTTGATTGTATCTAATTTTTGTTTTGTTTTGGTCAGATATTTAAAAGAAAAATAAACTAGTACACAGAGATCAGGATAAGACAAAGTAAAGCAAAAGAAATAGAATCAAAATACTATATGTAGTGAATAAGGTAAGAAACGCCTTTCTCTGAAATGCTAGTTTTTTGAAATGATCATGCTGCAATGAGGGAATTTTTTTTTCTACTAAAAAAATGTGATGATTTAGAATGATCTGAGAGATGAGTCCTCAGTCTAGGAAGAGCCACGAGCTAACAGTAAGGTCCCTCCATATCCTGGGAAGGAAATTTTACATTCTGTAAAGGGTTAAATATTTGATTTAAACGATTTTTCATCTTTGCTCCTCAATTCAAATTAAATTCAAGCTCTTACTGATAAATTTGCCATAATATTAATATGTCCTCTAGTCCACTGAAAAGCAAACCATACTGTCAGGGGAGAAAAAAAATAACATAAACTTAACAATATAGTCTTTCTTGATATTCCAGAAGAGAAACTAAAGAATTAAGAGAGAATATCTAATAAGTCAGTATTTATAATATATGTATGTCCATATATAATATATAAGGAGAGTACTGAGAATTTTTTTCATATTAATACTACCAATATCAAACACTGAATATATCAAGCTATTATGCTAAACTAATTCTCAGAGGACTTTATATAAATATATAGCTAGAAAGAGAACAGGTTTAGTTAAAAGAGAGGAAAATCCTTCAGCTATTTTTTTTTAATTCAGCAGTAGGAGAGGAGGAGTTGTTTTTTTTGTCGTTTTTTTTTTAAATTTGGTGAGTGGGAAAGGGTCTCAAATCCATGCTAAACCTTGTTGTTGTTGTTTTGTTTTTTAGTTAAAATATTCACACATCATGGCACCTATTATTCCAAAACATGTGCAAATAGAATCTAACTTAAGCTAAACTTAGACTTAATGCAAAGTAACTAAATACTCTCAACATATTCAAAAGACTAATTTGTCTTTAAACATCAATCTTAAAATTGCTTTTGCTTATTTTTTCATGACCATGAATTTGATTTTGGAGTTGAAATAGTTCTCAATTTTAGGATAATTTACCTGTAATTATAAAGGAGCCCCAAATCTTGGTTCTAGTTTGCTTCTTCTATTACTGTCAGCATAATTAGAACCTTCACAAACTCACTAAGATGTGGGTTGGACTCTCCACAGACCCAGCATCCCATCTACTTTTTGTTTCAATGAAAATTAGCCCTAAGTGCTAAGTGGAAATTTTATTTGTATTTGACTTGGTTCTCCCTTGTAGGCATTCTTATATAGCCAATGGACTCTTTTCTTCACTGAATTTTCTTATCAGTTGAAAAATTATTAAATCTGGGCTGGCTGAGTGGCTCAGCTGGTTAAGAGCGGGAGCTCTGAGAAAAGGGGTCGCAGGTTCGATTCCCACATGGGCCAGTGAGCTGCGCCAGAGCTGAGTGCCGCTGAGCTGGGGAAAGCACGTGCTCTTAGCAGCAAGGATGGCAGTTCCATACCCATATGGGATGGTGGGCTGCGGCCCCTCGCAACTAAGATTGAACACAGTGCCTTGAGCTGAGTGGCCAGGAGCTGCCATTGGGCGGCTGAATGGCAGCTGGACTTGGAGCTGAACGAACTAGCTGCACCTTCCATGACTAAAACTGAAGGACAACAACTTGGCTGTTCCCCTTCCCCGATTCCCCAACACTGTTCCCCTCCCCCAATTCCCCAATAAAATCTTAAAAAAAAAAAGAAAAGAAAAATTATTAATTCTGTGCCTGGTTGGTTGAAGGAGTGACTAATTACTTTGAATTGATTTTTTTTTCCAAAATGAAAACAACCTTACAACATGAGTTTTTACTTAATTTTCTCATTTTCAGGAGGATAGGCTATTTTATAATCCTAATCACACAACAAATCAAACAAATGGTTTTATTATGCTACATGCTGAGTCAGCCATTCTGTTTTTTATTTAACTGTTATGTCTCTTCAGCTAGAGGAGTGATTCTCAAACTTAAACATGCATCAGAATCACAAAAAGGGCTTATTAAAGCATAGACTTCTACGCCTTACCTTTACAGGATCTTATTCAATAGGTCTGAGCTGACCCTGATAATTTGTGTTTCTAACAAATTCCTAGGTAATACCGATACAGTTGGCCTAGGCGCCATATTTGAGAACCACTCACCTGCAGTGTTTATCATAGAGGGTAGGAATGGGAGGTCTAGATTCAGACCCGGACTTTGCTGCACACTGATTGAGTGTCAAGGGCAAGTTATTTTAATTGTGGACATTCTTCTTTGCTATTATATCAACACTCAACAAGAAGTAATTCCTTAAAAGGTAGCTGTCATATACAATCTGGCTAGTTCAGCTTGCAACTCAAAAAATGGCACAAGTATTTTTTTTTTCTTTTTAAGATACTTACAGATAGGCAGCAAATTACTTTATGTGTACTTCCAATTTCATTGAAAGATATATGTTAAGGGTCCAGATTTCATAAAGTTAAAAATTCTCACTGCTTTATAAAGGACATTCTAAAATGAAAATGGTAGCTTGTTTACTGTGAAATGTGGCAGGGCGAGTACTCTGACTCCCAGTACAGTTTGGTGCCACTGCCCTGATTCATGCTAATGCCTGAGCAGTTTTACTCACCATTACTTTGGCACTATCAGCTCAGCCACTCACAGTGAAAAAGGCAAACAGTGTCATAGTCTTATTATAAAATAGTTTTGACCTCACGAATATCTTGAAAAGGTCCTCAGTCCACACACTTGGAAAACTGCTCTTAATAGTATGCAAGTTGGAAGTTGTCATTACGACCAATCAGTAAAAGGAAAAGTTGAAACTGTCCTTTTGCTGTATTTTTTGAAGCGTAAAAATGCTTTGCAATTATGTATCACTTGTTATAAAATCATGAATTATTACAAATGTTGTACTTAGGATTTTGATTTCGCATAGAACACAGAAATAGATACTTTATTTTCTTATATGGTCATCCAGGAAGTGGGTATAGTTTTAAGCAAAGCAATTTAAATCTTTAACATTGAAGATGTGGGGCCAGAAACTTAATTTTCCCTCTGTTCTCCCAGAAAGTGACAGGAATACAGAAATCAGAAGGGGTGGAAAGATGACACACACAAAGAGTTAGGTTGAGTTCCACAGCAAAGAAGAGTTCCATTATTTGGAATCTGAAAGGCACCTCTGGAGGTTGCGAGCCTCCCTTAATTGGGACATAATTTAGCAGAACAAGATGACCCACCTTCTAGGAATTCAGATGAAGAAATGTTTCACTGGGGATCTATTGGAGTCAATGTACTTTAAGTTCATAATTTATATAGACATGATCTTTGATCATATTATCTTTATACCATACACAATACATCATAACACTGTTTTCTAAGTGTTGTACAATCTTTCTAACATGGTTTACACAGGCAACCACAAATATTTTCCTTATTGTTTATCATTATTCTCAGGCTGGAGGATTTCAAACTCTTGTTCAAAATGGAAATACAAACTGAGTTATTCTGCAAAGCACCTTCACTTTCCCCAAACCCAGAATCCAAAAGAAGGAGGGAAAGATCTGTAATTTAAGTATTTACAGTAATTAATTTTATTTAAGTACCCTGGACAGCTGCTCAAGATACAGACCAAATAAGAGTAACTACTTGTTATTAGTGATTCATAATCAAAGACATATCTCAAAGAGATAAACTACTGAAAAATTAATCATTTAATATAAAATTTAAAATAGTCTTGTTCAAGAATTACATCCCAACTGTCAGATATACAGTTGATGAAACTTCTAGAAGCACCAGCTTCTTGGCTAACTTATGTACAGAAACATCTTTTCAGTGTTTGTGTCTCAGGGGAATAAAGAAAGAATGTGTATCAGAGAAATGTTATCTGTGTACCTTTGCACAAAGCTAAGACACTAGCGTGACTGTTTTAATTTTGTTTATTTTTTGACTGAGAAATGATCTGTGTGGTCATAGCCAAAGAAAACTATAAACTTGAGGAAGATTCATTGAGAATTATAGCTTATTATATATGAGGGAAAACATCTAAACCAATTGTTCAAATTTCAACGTTTTGCCAATCTTATTTTGTTCCATTTCGTAGAGTAATACAAAATATTTCCACTTGGAAATTTCCTTGTTGCCTAAAATCTTGGTGTATTATGATTTCTTCATTCTAACTTTTTCTAAAAAGAAATATTAAACATTACAGAGGTGCAGTGCACGGTATATGAAGTCAGTTCAGCTTTATGTAATAAAAACTCAAGTTTATAATTGCTTACATAAGATAGGAGTTTGTTTCTCTCTTGTGTAAATGTTTCAAAGTAGACGGTCCAAGACAGATGTACTCTATATTATCATGCAGGGACCCAGGCTCCTTCTATCTTGTTGCTTCACCATGCCAAAGGTGTTGAACTAATACAGTCGAAGGTGATCAGCTACCACATTTAAATTGTAAGCAGCAAGATAGAAGTCCCAGGAGTGAAAGATATAAGGGCATAAATATTCCCTTAAGAAGTTTTTTTTGTATTATTAGTTCCAGATGTACAAAACAATGTAGTGATTAAACATTTACAAACCTCACCAAGTGATAACCCCAACAAGTCTACTACCTACCTGACACTGTACATAATGATTACAATACCATCGACTATATTCCCTATGCTGTACTCTGCATCCCGTGACTATATATATATATATACATATATATATATATTTAATTATAGTTAAGATTCAATATTATTTCATGTTAGTTTCAAGTGTATACAGCATAGTGGTTAGGCATTTGTATAATTTATGGAGTGATTCCTCTAATAAGTACCCATCTGACACATAGTTTTTACAGTACTGGGGGTACCAAAAATTGTGTACAAGTGGATGCTTTGGTCAATGTTGCTCAAGCAGTAGTTCGCCGTAATCAGAAGTGTCTGGATACTGATGGTAACCACTTTGAGCACCTCTTGTAATTGCAGAATTCAAAAGTGACTTGTATTCATCTTTTGTTATTGGTATATATTGAGTATCACAATTTTAAAGTTTTCCTTTCTTAAATGTACATACATTTTTTGGGCACCCTCTGTATTATTACTATATTCCCCATACTGTATTTCACATCCCTGTGACTATTTTGTAACTACCAATTTGTACTTCCTAATCCCTTTACCTTTATCACCCATCCACCCACCCTCCTCCTATCTGGCAACCATCAGTTTGTTCTCAGTATCTATGAGTTTATTTCTGTTTTGTTTGTTCATGTATTCTGTTCTTTAGATTCCACATACAAGTGAGATCATATAGTATTTGTCTTTCTCAGTCTGGCTTATTTCATTTAACATAATAGTCTCTAGGTCCATCCATGTTGTTGCAAATTGTAAGATTTCATTCTTATTTTTATGGCACAGTAATACCCCATTGTACAAATGTACCACAATTTATTTATCCAATAATCTATTAATGGGCATTTCAGTTGTTTCCATATCTTGGCTAGTGTGAATAGTGCTTAGTAAACATGTGGGTGACTATGTCTTTTTGAATTAGTGTTTTGGATTTCTTGGGATAAATACCCAGGAGTGGAATTGCTGGATTTTATGGCAGCTCTATTTTTAATTTTTTGAGGAATCTCCCTACTGTTTTTCATAGTGACTGTACCAATTTTCAAGCCCACCAAGAATGCATAAGTGTTCCCTTTTCTCCAAATCCTCACCAAAACTTGTTGTTTGTTGATTTATTGATGATAGCCATGTAACAGGAGTGAGGTAATATCTCATTGTGGTTTTTATTTGCATTTCTCTGATGATTAGTGATGTTGAACATCTTTTCATATATCTATAAGCCCTCTGTATGTCCTTTTTGGAGAAATGTCTATTCAGGTCCTCTGCCCATTTGTTAATTTGATTGTTTTGTTTTTGTTTGGTTTCTTGTGGGGTTTTTTTGGTGATGAGTTGTTGTTTTTTTTAATAATTTTTGAATACTAACCATTTATCAGATGTTTCATTGGTAAATATCTTCTCCCATTCAGTAGGATGTCTTTTCATTTTGTTGATGGTTTCCTTTGCTGTGCAAAATCTTTTTAGTTTGATGTAGTCCCATGTGTTTATTTTTTCTTCTGTTTCCCTTGCCTAAGGAGATATATCAGTAACAATATTACTAAGGGCAATGTCTGAGAGTTTACTTCCTGTATTTTCTTCTAGCAGTTTTATAGTGTTGGGTCTTACATTTAAGTCTTTAATTTTGAAGTAACCTGGACTCTAGAAAGCCTCAATCGTACCTTTCATTGAGGAAATGACTGCAGGCATTTGACAGTTTGAGAATTGGAGAACTTCCTGCTGGTGATCTCAGATATCTTACCGTTTACAATCTGGTTCTGCACAAAAGCAAGATATATTTGTAGAATAACTTGCTCCCTCCAACCATTCTCTACCAAAGACCCTCAACCTTCAAATTGAGATTATTTTAAACTTTTATCTAAGCTCTAGGTTTCTTTTCAAGCACATTTCTATATTACAGACACTGTTGTTACCATTTGAAAGTTATAGGGAAACTCAGATACTATAATAATATAATAATTTAGAAAGGCCTATATTCTAAAGTGTACATTAGGGGTCAGGAGAGGGAAAACTTGAGTCAGAAGGCCTGGATTTTAACCTTGTCAGGGACTTGAGGCAAATTACTTAAGCTCCCAGGGAAGAGTTCCTTTCATTTATTTCCTTTCATTGGTGCATGAATTCATTTTTTAAAAAGTACCTCTTGAGTACCTACTATATGCCAAGTAGTCTATTAAGCTACGTGACTACAGCAGAACATAAAACATAGTCTCTGCTCACATGGAGCTTTCGTTCTAGGCAAGAGGAGGAGAGAGCATCAAACAAGAATCTGTAAAAATCAGAAAAGACCACTTCATAGGGTTTTGATGGGGGTGAAATAAGGTAAACGATATAAAGTGTTTAGCCCAGTGCCTGACGTGCGAACACCCTTCTGCATGGAAGCCATTATGGATGTTATTACATGGATTTGGGAATAGTATGAATCAAAAATTTGAGTTTACAATAATAGTCTAAAACAATATGCCTAGTCTGCATTGAAGGTGTTATTTCTATTTTCTAATTCTCACTTTATTCAAAAAAAACCCCCTAATTCTTTTAATAGCTAATGGAAAATAATCCCACCTCCCCTCTCTTATTTCTAGGATTTTTCAGAGTAAAATATTGGGTTGTCGGAAAAGTCATGATGCATTTTTGCAATGAAAAACATAGAAAAAATA
>NW_017731615.1:1018455-1111484 GCF_001890085.2 Hipposideros armiger | reverse complement strand
ATATATATATATATATATATATATATATATTTCAAATACCCACAAAGAATGAATGGTGTTAAGATGGGTAAAGAAATGAAAGTGAAAAATTAATATTTCTTGATAATATGCTACTAGTCAGGTACTATGTTAGCCATTCTATACACATCTCTCTTTAACCCTCATAACAACCCTATAAAGTACATATTATTAGCCCCATGTTTATAGATGGAAAAACTTTATGAATTGCAACAGACTCCAGTAAATATTGAGGACAACTAAAGAAAAATAAAGACAACTAAAATAGCTTACATTTTTAGTTGCCAGTTGTTTTACAAATAATTGGCCACATGTATTTTTCCTGTAAGAAGCCAAGAAATGTAATACCACCAATCAAACTGAGAAGATAAATGACAGTTTTTATATCTTAATAATTATTTGTCCTAAAATAAATCAGGCATTTTTACCTTCCCTATGAAGTTCCTTCAGTTATGATATTAAATGCTCATGACACTCTAAAAAAAGGTGGTTTTTTTTTCTATTAATGATAGCAATGATATAGATCAATGGTTTTCAGAGTGTAGTTCTCTAGACCATGAGCATCACCAACATAGGGACTTGCTAGAAATGCAAATTCTCCACCCCCATGTGTTAAATAAATAACTCTGAGAGTAGATCCCAGAAATCTAAGTTTCAGCATGCCCTCCAGATGATTATGGTTGACCCCAAAGTTTGAGGACCACTGACATGGATAATTTTTGGTAACCAACAAATAATGTTACAGATAATTCTAGTACTATTTTTTTCTGAGGCCAGAGTCTGTCCTCCTTAGCCTAAAAAAAATGTGTCATTGGCTTCTCCCTATGAAAAGAGAAAACCAAAAAACAAGCTGTCCCTTTAAAGACTTAACATTTCCAAATATTTCCAAATATCACCAATGTGGATGCTGCACAGAGAGTAAAACTGGGGCAAATATTTCAAAGGAAACCAAAGTCCGATTCCCTTTCGAAATACTTCTGCTTCTAAAAAGACTAGGGAATATATTGCCAAGACTCGAGATCCTGAAAGTACAGAGGAGAAAACCATAAGAGAGAGTGAACACGGAGCCCACACGAATGTGTTTGAGAGGCTGACTTTTCTACCTGGAGGGCTAGAAGGCAGGTCCTGTTCAATATGTAGGAGGCCAGAGAGCAGGGATGGTTTGTTAAAGCTGTCACTGAGATTAGAGCTTCCTGAAGCTCCTGTCCTAACATCAAGTCAATTTCTTGCTAAACTCTTTCTCATTTTAAAGGGGAAAAAGATTAGACTGGTAAGCGCTTGGGGAAAAATATAAGACTGGCTGGTAGGCAAGCTTTCTTTTTTAAAAGAAAAATTCTCTCTGCCTTCTGAACTCAAAGATAGCTTAATAAAAGTTCAGGAAAAGACTAATAACAGTAGAAAAAAGTAAGACAGTAAGAAAAAGGGAACAAGGTTCTTCTCTTAAAATCAGTGTTCCTTAAGTATCAGTGATGGAAGACATCTTCAGAGTTCTGACAGAGGTCCTGTTGAGACTGAGGATGGGACTAACAAATAATTCAAAATAATATTTGGAAACTTTAACTTCAGAATAATATGGGAAACACATGACATAAGGATGCGAAACTGAAACTATGCTTAACATTCAAAGTAGCCATATTTCTCACGTGTACATAGTTTTGTGGTGTGGGTGCCCTTCTCACCATCTAATCAGAAACTCCTTTGATAGAGACTTGTTGCAAGATGAGACAGAAAGGGAGCAAGGAAGACTAAATTTTATTTTCATGCAAATAGAAAAAGCAGTAAATGAAGGACTCCTGAAGGTTAAATTATCGCCCCAGCCTGTTCACCACAGAGCTATATGGCTTACACTACAGTTTTCAGAAACGAGGCTAAAATCAAAGTCATGGAAGCAAACTTTCTTGTGTTACTGGTGACTTGAATGGGGCACTGGGGAACAATCCCCATGAACTCAGCTGGAGGTAAGTTCAAGTGCTCTTGAACCAGGTGGGCAACACAGACTTTAGCCAAAATCAGTTTCTTTATCAACTTAGTTATGGTGACCGGGAATTAAATGCTAGGGTAAAGGTAGACATGCAGGAGGCATTAGGGTATATGTGGGATGGGGATAGTTAGAAATACCTGCAAAAGATAAAGAGAGAGGAAGCAGGATTGGGCAAGGAGTACATTTAGGTCAGGATATAAATCTGAGATTTGTGGGCAGGGAGAGTCTCAGACTGTGAAACACTGGGGGTTTAGATTGTGTGTCAGAGGAATGCCATCTTGGGCAGAAGTGTTCAGATTCTGGTACCCCACCATGCTCAGTCATTTTTGTGAGGACCACCAGGGAAGAATGGTTTTGGTTCACAAGTTGTGACATATTCCGAAGGTGCTGCCACTGGAGACTGTCAGCTATCTGCATTCCTTACAGCTGGCTGGCAAGTTCTTCCCAGAAGGGAGATATAAGTAGCCCTCCAAGATTCCAGGGGGCCTTTCTTTCTAACACAAACTACAGTCCTTCTTGCAACTGGTATTCATCATTGTCTTTCTGTACTCTCCACGCTCAACTCTCCTTGCCCTCAGTCATCGCCTCTGCTGGTCTCGATGGTTTGTCTAAAGTGTGTATTTCTCTGATGCAGGTGGTTTGCACTTCTTTCAGAACCCCCGGAGCCTGCAATGAGATTCTACAACTGGGGTTTGCCATAAGCTCCACTGTACCTTTTCCACCACTGACACCTTCAAAATCATAGAGCCTGCCTGATCATACAGTTGCAGAAGGGCTGCTTGCAAATGCAGCCAGGACCTGCTCCAGAGCCCTGCACTCTGGTATTTGGGCCAAAGCAGTATTTCTAAGTATGGAATGTGTTGCCTCCAGAGCACACAGAAACTTACCAGGCCTTGTGCTTCTTTCTTTGTTGTATGCAGAATGCAGCCTTTTAAAAATTTATTTATTTTTTTTAATTTTGGAGGGGATGTCACAGCATGTCTCTGACTGCTGGGCCCCTAAAACTTTACTGATGTGACAGGCTCCTGATTCTTCACACAGTTTATTCCCTGTCTTCTGGTGTATGTGTCTTAATAAGGCTTTCAGTATGCTAGCCACTTCTTACTCAACCTGTCTGATCTATGTAGTATCTTCAGTGCAGTGGATAAACGTAGCATTCTGAAGGATATTGGATGGTCCGGATCTCTTAGGACTATATTATGATAGAATTTATATAGCCCTGGGGCAAAAATGTGCATGTATATTGTAGTCCACACCATATGGGTGTAAACTGTTTCTCTTCACCTTTCTTGATTAGGATAGAAAAGGAACAAACACATTTGCCAAATCAAAGGCTGTATATCATGTCCTGAGGCCCCTGCCAAGGTGAAATCCTATATTCCAAGGGAGTACCCCTAAATCAATAAATCTCCTTTATCCAATCTGTCCTGGCCATCTATCTCAGTCAAGCACCCTCAAAATCTAATCTCAGGGGTATTTCCCCAGCTTCTGCTGAATGTACTGGCTAATTCTTATAGCAAATTTAGGATTTGATTGCTTTCTCTGTAATCAAGCTCAGTCCATCTGCTCTAGCTGGGCTATGCAGGAGACTTCATCCTAGTTATCAGTATGGGAGACAGAAATGATGGGGCCAGAAGTGGAGGGGAAGCCCCCCTTGCCTTGCCGGGAAGAAGCCCCCACAGTGTCTTCCCACCTGGGGAGAGTTCTAGCTCTTAATAGGGATGACCAGCCCCCTACATAGGCTCTGAAGGTTCAGAGGAGACTGAGGAGCCAAAATCTTTAGGGGTATCTACTCTGATGCCCTCACCCCATATGTCAAGCTTCCTGATTACCCCAACCAGTACTCTCATCACTAGACCTGCCTCCACTCAGCATTCAGTCATCTGGAGCTCAGCGGTTCTAAGTCCAGAGTATGGCTTTTGGCTTTTTCTGCTTTCTCACTGTAGAAGATAAAGACTGCTGTGTAAGCTACCAAAGAGGTCCCCTTGATTTCTCAGTTTCCAGTTTGTTAACTGCCCTTAGTTTTTCATTATTCTTCTATTGTGTTTCAGTTCAACCTAATAACAACAACCATGAAATGTATTGTCCTCGTGTGCATTATTCCTCACCCATTTTCTACTCGGCACTTTCAAAATCCTGAATCACTGTAGCAATCAGGGTGCTCCCCTCCACTGCAACACTGTCCTAGGTCACTGCCTGTGATGTTAGCAATGTCATCACCACCTTGGGTGAGGGGTTATATGTGCCCTGCTTACCACCCGAGATGGGGGTCCTCAATGCATGCTAGATGAGTGCTGACTAATCCAGACTCAAGGCCTGTCTTACCAGCATGGGTCTCCCAGCTGGGAGACGCTGAGACAGAGTCAGGAATACAATGGTTTCTTGGAAGAGGCAACACCCATGAAAGGTAAAGGGGAAAGAAGCAGGACTGGACCAGGAAAGCTTTCAGATGAGATGCAGATCAGAAAGTGTGAAAGGAAAGTGAGAGGAGGAAAACTGGGGAAGCCTCAGATAGCCATGCAGGCCTAACAAAGTGTTGACCAACCCAATGGAAAGCTCCCAATCCAAAATTGCTCATAGTGGACAAGAGATGGAGAAACAGCAATCTCAGCCTTCTTCCTCCTGACAGCCATTCAGATAGAGGAGGACAGCTATTTCTATTTCCCTGAGCCTGTTCTTTACCAGAATCAATATGGTTAAGTTCAGTTACTCCCCCATAACATGGCTTCCATGCCGTCCATTCAGCGGGTATTTATTAAGGGCTTAATATGTGCCAGGCATTCTCTACAGCACTGGACAGAAATGGCCTGGTCCAGAACCCCTCTGTGCTATGTCATTGGCCCAGGGCCTGGCCTGGGCTCAAATGCTGTGGTGGTTCCTAAAGTCACTGCAGCGGGAGGCTGACTGAAAACATCAACGATTTCTGCTCATTTCAAAGAACAGTGATAGGTTTGACAGAAGATACAGAGCAAATAAATATGGTTCTTGCTATCCAAGGAGCTGGCAGTGTAGAAAGGGGAAAAGACATGCACATCACAAAGAAGTCACTCAAATTGCATAGTTGCAGGGGATATCTGTCGTTTTTGTCTGTTCTGCATCCATTTCCTTCGTTATGCAAGCCGTAACTCAGTTTCCCTTGGGGAACCACCTCTCTCTGTTCTAGTGAAAATGCACCACCATCCTCACCTTCATTCATGTCCATCAGCACCAGGAGAAAACATGGCTCAGACCTGGCCACTCAGGACTTTGTTGGGAATATGCATTTTCCCCCCATTTGTGTTGCTTGTTGTAAAGATGACAAGTCTCGAGTTACTAGAGAATACCACATGAGAAGAGCCTGCCTCAGAATGAAAACAAGTCAAAGGAAAGCAATGCTGAGGAGAAAAAAAATTTAGAATCAGGAGTTTGATGTCACACGTGCAGCCCTTGGATCCCTCCAGAATTTGAGACCTTGATCTATTCCTAGACCTTTCAGTTTTGTGAGCCAACAAAGTATTTCTTTGGCTTCAGGTTTTTGGAGATAGATTTAGTCACTTTCAACTGGAAGACCCTTAGTACAAAAAAAGGGTAGAGAAAGGACTGGATCTGGAACAGCGGTATAATCCTCTTTAATATGGGCCCAAGAAGAGTCATTTACTTTCAGAATTAAAAAAGACCTCACTCATCATCTAGTTCCAATCCAATGCCTTTAAAAGAGAGTCAGCAAAAGTTAAGTGACTCATCCAAGGTCACAGAGCCACTTAGTGGCAAATCATATTTTGTTTCTAAGTCTTCAGTTTCTAGGCCACAGTTATATTCACTGTAACACCCTATGTCCCTTAAGAGAAGGGAGATTACACAACATAATTCACAGAACTCACAGACACAGGAAAAAATTAATTTATAAACAATAGCAGTCAGCTAATGCTAATTTAGTATTTAATGCCAGTAATCCTGGATAATGTGGCTATTGAAATTAGTTTCTAACATGGGCTTCATACTATAATTTAGCATTAGTTAAGTGAGAACAAAATCAAAATATGCACTTTTAAAGAAAGTACGAAAAACATTTAACCCTTATTAATTTTTTTGTGTGTGATTTGCCTGAAAATGTTCCTTTTCTT
Source organism: Hipposideros armiger (assembly GCF_001890085.2). Taxonomy (NCBI): domain Eukaryota; kingdom Metazoa; phylum Chordata; class Mammalia; order Chiroptera; family Hipposideridae; genus Hipposideros; species Hipposideros armiger. The sequence goes on along the minus strand of NW_017731615.1, from coordinate 1,105,382 downwards.
TGTTATGCACATTTCTATTCTTTAGAAATTATTTGTAAAATCTGTAATGTTGTAAGAGGAAAAGCATTTTGGAAAAGTAAAATGAATTTTTTCTAGTGTATTGTTATTTACCTAATTATTGTAGAGAACGTTAAGACTTTTTTGTTGTGAGAGAGCCACTACCTTGTTTTTATAATGTATTCTTATAGCAGCATTAAAAAAAATCAGCATTCTTAGGTTTTAAAGCTTAAATTAAAGGCAAAATTTTTTGAGTGATGACTGTGTCCACATAAAATACCTTAAGGAAAATGTGAAGCATTTATACATTTATGAGTAGTTGATTTTTTATAAGTTTTTTTCTAGAAAAGTGCTTATAAACCATCTGGGGCTTTGTATTTCAGAGAAGATTTATTTGTGGGGTTTTATTTGTTTTACCTAGGCACTATATTATTTCTAATTTTAAAATATATTTGGATTTTTTTCATATGCCAGATTTTGGGGGTATTTTCCAGATTTTTCTAAAAGCAACATTATGATCAGTCACAAGCTCACCATCCTATAATTAGCTTAATGGGTCAGTTTTACAAACTGCAAAATGGAAACAGAGAGGTGTAGACCAAATTTGAAGAGGGCGACAAAGAGAATACACTCCATTACTCTATACATACTACACTTGGCAACTCTCGGGGCATCTACTTTTTAGGATAAATTTTCTTACAGGATATTCATCTATAATAGCTAATTTAAAGCCTCAAGGAGACCCACACAAATTTTCAGATTTACAATGTCATAATTGCAAAGAGATGACATAATGTGTATAAAAAATGCCATTATTTATTTTATTATTTTTTTAAAAGATTTTTATTGGGGCATTGGGGGGATGGGAACAGCACTGGGGAATTGGGGGAAGGGGAACAGACAAGTTGCTGTCCTTTTGTTCTTCAGTCTAGTTGTGGAGGACGTTGCTTCACTGGCCTAAGTTGGCACCATCATTGCGATCTTCCCAGGCGAGGCAGATCAGTCGCCGGCTTCTGTATTGCCGCTCACACTGGCTGCTGGCAACACACGGTAGCCCATGGCAACCCACTGCAGCAGGGGCTGCAGCCTACAGCGTTGTTGGCGACTCACAGCAGCCCAGCTCCAGGTTGAGCTGTTGTTCAGCATCTTAGCTGAAGAGGGCAGTGTCACTGGCCCTCATATGTGGGATCCGAACCGGGGTCCTCTGGCGTCCCAAGCCAGCTCTTAACCAACATGCCACTCGGCCGGCCCCAAAAATGCCATTACAAACAGTTAGTTAAAAAAAATAATTGATGACAAGAAAAGCAAAGAAACAAAATGAGCATATTAATAACAAAGGAGGAAAGCAGTATCTTGATACTTCACTAGTAAGGAAAGTCTGGGTTTTTGCTTCTTCAAATTCAATAAGTTAATTTACACATTCAAAAACTAGTCACTGAGCATCTATGTCCATTCAGCGCAGGAGATATGATGATGGATGGACCCAATCCTGATGCCTGAGGAGCTTAAAGAAGCAGGGAAGATTGATGCATATGCAAATGATGAGGGCACCACGTGAGGAATGTTGCAGAAGAACGTACGATGACTGACATGAAAGCAGAGATGACACAGTAAAGATGACCTGGGCAAATGGAAGGAAGGGTAAAATGAGGCTTTCTGGGCAAGGAAATCCGTAGGAATTTAACAGGTATAGACGAAAAGGAAATTCTGGATCTGCAGGTTCTTAGGAGAATGGGAGCATGTATGTTTCATGCAGGGAATGCAGCATGTTTAGACAGCAGACAGTGTCTGTGGCAGAACATGGAGGTAAAGCAGCAAAGCAAAATGAGAGGCAGGAAATTCAGCTCAGGTGTGCTACACAGGTAGGTGCCAGATTCTAAAGACCTTGAATAGCAAAGCATGGAATTTGGATTTTGTCTCATTTTCCATAGAGAATTATCAAATATGTGTTTATGTATTTTAGCAAGATTATGGTGTAATCATATTAGAATGTAGAAAGATAAAGTCTTCAAGATAGCAAGAAATAGATAAGTGGAAAAAGAGACTGGAGCTATGGACGCTCTCAGAAAATGATTCCCATAGAAAGCGGCATGGTGATGAGAAGTGATGTAATGATGTGTGTAGTGATACAGTGGAGAATAAATAAAAAGGAATGCAGGTGGAGGTCAGTGACAAAAACTAATCTAGGAAACAGGGAAGAGGAACAGGTTTACAAGTAGAATTGGGGTCAGGAGTTGGTGAAGTGGGCAGGAAGGACATATTAGGTTTGGGGCATGTTAGGTTGGGGTATCTGTGGGTATCCAGGTGGAGCTACTCAGTAGACCATTGGAATATGAGTAAAAAAATAAGGACAGCATCCAGCTGCTGAAGACCCGCATTCATGGCACCGGGGGAGACCAGCAACTGAAGACCATTCAAATCTGCATCAGCAATAAACCACGGAAAGTTGCACCTTTTATCATAATTGTCTTCTAAGTGGCTATAAACACACAGGGAAACATGTTTGAGCTCATGTAGTTCTCATTAAAGAAGGGGTGCCCAGAGAAAGCAGATGACTTGACTCTGCCACACAGCTGGTAGGTGGTAGAACCCAGAATCGAATCCAGATGTCTAGGCCAGTGTATCTGACCAGACAGAACCCAAGGAACTGTAATCTAGTGCCTGATGTGAATAACACAGGCAACTCTCTGAGTCTCCACTTCTTCTTCTGTGAGAAATTTTTGGATGGCATGATCTCAAAATTCCCTTCTGACTCTAAAATTATATCATTATGTGCCTCATTAATGAGCAAAACCTACCATGTCTAATCCTTGTTTACCACATCCAAGCTGAGTGAACTTGAGTAAATCACAAATCCATTAACGCCCGGTTTCCTCACCAGTACAACTCATCATGAGGATCTGATTATTGTGGCAGTGTGCTTTTACACTTATCACAGTGGCCATTAGGAAAATGCGAATTAAAACAGCACAATGCTGCTAATATTCTCTAGAATGGCTAAAATGAAAAGGACAGAAAGGATGGAGTGCCAGCAGCTATGAGGAGCAGCTCTCAGCTGCTGCTGCTGAGAATGGAGATTGGTAGAACCATGTTGGAAAACCCGTGTTATCCAGTAAATTCGAACAACAAGCATAGTTGAGATCCAGCATCTCCTCCTTAGGGAAGCAGCCAACAGAAACACATGCATCTATTAACCCAGAGCCCTGCCCAAGCATGTTCATGTAACACTGTTTGGGTTTCCCCCCAAACCCATCAACAACAGAAGGGTTACATAAATCAAGGCATAGTCAAGATAGGAGAATGAAAGAACTACAACTACATATGGTGGTTAAATCTCACCAACAAAATGTTGAGTGAAAGAAGCCAGACAGAAAATAGTATATACAGAATGCTTCAATGTATATAAAGTTCCATAACAGGCAGAGCTGCTCCATGCTGTTGGAAGACAGGAAGGTGTTACCCTCTCAAGGTGGAAGAAGGAGTGTCTTCAGGAGTGCTGATAATATTCTGTTTCTTGATATGGGTGCTGATGATACAAGTAAAGCTTGTAAAAATTCATGGAGTTCTGTACCTACAATTTTTGAATGTACATTATACTTCAATAAAAATTTTAAAACCTTCCCAGTATCTAACAAATATTAGCATTCTCTATATGTAAACATTTATTTCTAGATATACTTATGTATTACCTTTTAAATATCTACCTACCTCTCTATGGAAGCCCGTCTTTCTGACCAGATCAGTCCTTTCTGCACAATAAATGGTTTGTTGTTACATGGGACAAACGGATCTGGGTTTTTCTCCACTGGTTGTGACTGGCAGTGTTTCCTAGTGGAGAAGGGCCGAACTCCATACAGCATTTGCAGTGAGCTATCTGAAAACACTGCTCAGAGTCTTGCATGTGGAACTTGCTTACTAAAGACCAGCTAAGGGAACATCAAAGATTTGTCCCTGATCATAAAAACCATAATCAATTAGGTTCTTAAATGAATTGTGAAGTAAATCATTTTTTAAAAAGTGTTGATTTGAACGCACCATATAAAAAGATCCCATGCTGTGATCTCCTTGTATACTGTATTCTATCTTTATCATGATTTATTACATTATAAAAAATTAATGTTGATTCCACAATAAATGATGTTTTCTAATTATTGTAATCTGGTAAAAGTATGTCCTATTGATTAGATTACCATGCTAAAAATGACACAGTGTTTTATTAATTACAACATTGAGGCAGGGAAACCAATCCTTAGAATTAAACCATTCCTAAATGTAACCCTGTCAGAGGTTTAAAGCTATGGAAACTAGGGGTAGGGTGGGGGTGGAGGGAATGGTTGAAACAATTATGACAGTTTCAAATACTGAATATCTGGGATAGCATTTAAAAATTCAGATTTTTAATTGAAATTTTCAGAGACACTTAACATGTTTTCTTTCAACTGTTGTTTGTGTAAAAATAGAGAACTAAGATTGGAACTATTATTTGTCAGGCTTCAAAGAATGCTTAAAATTTGTTAAATAAAGTAAGATTTGTAGAATCAATATGATAGTACCTAAATCTAATTCTGTGGCCCATTTTCTTTGTCCAAATTAAAAGGGAAAAGGATTTAGTTTTGAAATTCCATATGATTTATTTCTTTATGCTGCTTTAGATTTACAAACCATCTCTAGGCGAGGGGAAACTTCCTCAAAAGTATTAATATATCTTTTAAGTTTCTTGCTGGAGATAAATAATTTAACTATAATGCATTCAAAAAAGTGAACAATTAATGGTGACAAAGGTAACTGCACAGTAGCCACCGAGAGGGAAACCAACAAAAGATAAAAAATGTGAATACTTACTTGTTGGCCTAAAAAAGGGTTTTAATATGGCCAATGTCTCTTAGTCATGGGTTTTCCTCTTGAATGTGCATCATATATGTGTTGAAAGAAAAATTCTGTTATTTAGCTGTCCTCAAGTTCAGTGGCCAGTGGCTGGTCTGGGGGCCGGGGGGTGGGGGAGTGATTTATAAGAGCCTGAATCTGTTTATATTTAAGTTTGAAGAAACCCTGTGGCTGCCTGCTTCTAATTGGTCTTTAATTTCTGAATTGATGAGGACATTCCAGTGCTATCCCTGCTCCCTCCCTTACTTCTTCCTCTTCCCTTTCTCCTTCTCCTTTCTTTTTATTCATGCTACTGTCAGAGGCCTGAAGGAGTACTTTCCTTTCAAGCCTTTATTTCACAACAGCTCCACTGAAGCAGGATTCTCAACATAAATAACACCCATTACCAGCCCCCTACCATTGTCTGACAGAAAAACACCAATTAAAAGAAGAAACAAGGTTAATGTCAAAATTACAGCTTTTAGAAAAAACGACCACTAATATTCGGTTTTCGAGGAAACAAGGGGGGAAGGCATGTCTTGGTGAATAGGAAATTGCAGTGTTACAGAAGAAAATGAGGAGCAGTTTAAAGTTGCCAGTCAAATAACAACCAGCACCAGAAAGTAATGGCAAAAAAGGCTAAAAAAGAGGTGACAGATATGCTGATTAAAAACAATCTTAAAAATGAGCTTCCTTTGAACATTAAATGGAAAAATCCGGAGTTTGGATGGCCAACTGTTTACAAAGAAAAGATTATTCAGAAGAACTACGTGACTTAATAACATCTTTCAGATTCTTCTGGGAAGATCGGCAGATAACATGAAATTTAAACTAACATTTGGACGTTGTCCATTTTGTGCACAGTGAAGACATTTTTGGCATGCAATTTAACATATTTTCATATCAGTTTATCATTCCAAAATATAGTGAAAACACACACATCTGCAGTTGCACCCCGTGGTAAGAAGGGAAAAAAAATGGAAAAGGCTGAGGCCACTTTGCCTTATATAGAAATAAATCATTCCCTGTATTCATTTTGCATTTATTCTCACCCTTAAATGTATGAAAGATACACTTTTAAGAAATTCTTTGTAAGAGCAAAATTGTCATGAAAACGTGGGCAAGGTGCTTACCCCTCGCTATGCTTTAGTTTCCCCAATCTAAAATACAAAGAGAACAGTAGAACCTATGTCCCTGGATTATTGTTAAGATGTAATAAGTTGATACCCAACTACCCAGGACAGTCCATGCACATAGTACCAAAAATAAAGAGGAAAAAAAATAATAAAATAAAGCAGTAAGGCAATGCATACTGTTTATTAAATTACCAGCTATTAAAACATTCATAACTGCTAGAAAAAAATTAAAAGACTATGTGAGAAAGACCATATGTGGCCTGCAAATCCTAAAATATTTACTATCTGGCCCTTTACAAAGGTATTCATCAATCTGCACTCTCAAAGATAACCTTACTGCAATAGCTATAACATATGTGGAATGCCAGAGATACTTAGATTTTCTCTGGGGTTACATAGCATTTACTAAGATTAAAAATTGATCATATAATCACATTACAATTTCTTGTATAAGTTCAAATATTACCAAAATATTTATCAAAAGAAAGCATCCTGAAGTGTACCTGATGGCTGCTGCCAGCAAATTGTTAATCAGGTTTTTTGTTTTTTGTTTTGAAGCCTGGCCTAAAACCACAATCACCAGGAGCTAACATACATGCATAGATGCCTCAAGGGTACTATTGCCAAATTAACCTTCTTCAGGGCTGTGTGGATGCACAACTCCAGGGCACACCAGCCACATTGTGTTCTGTAAGTATGACTTATGCTTCGAGGTTGCCCATTGAGCAAAAGACAATAGGAACAAAGCCCCCTGAGCTGTGCAGTACAGTGGTACTGACTTAAGCCCCTCGTTAAGTGGAATTTAAGTTGGTAAATACATGGAAAATAATTTACACAATGTATTTTTATTTTGAAAGAATATTTGACAAACTCTACCTTGATATCTTCTTGTGAAGAAAGGGAACTATAGTTTAGATGCTAGCATAGTTTTAAAAAGTTAAATATTTTTTCCAAAGGTTAAAAATCATAGACTGATGGAGGCTGGCTGTTTGGGGGCCAGGGCAATCAGGCTAGTGGCTTAATATAAGATAGTTATCTTGGTCCAGAAAAGCTCAACTTAGTTTTAATTCATGATCCAAATGAGAACATAGAAACTATGCTTATCAAATTTGCTTATGACATAAAGTTGGGAGGCCTAGAACATACTAAGCATGGTCTCCAAATGAAAATTTTAACAATGGACCAAAACTAAGCAAAACAATCATAATAGAAACCAATCTTTTGCATTAAGGAACCCTCTAAATCATGATTCCCTCAATATTGATACATGTAATTGATTTTTGAACCAAATGTATTTTGGGTTAAAAAGACTCAAGAGATTTTAAAAAGATTGGGTTAAGTATGGAGAACAATAGTTATTCTTAAATAATTGACTTTTTTTAAAGTAAAAGAGTATAAGTTTAATACATTCTTTTCCAGAGGTAAAAATGTAAGGCAGGGTTTAACTCAGAAGTTAAAATAAAACTAAAGGTCCTCAAGCCAGGTTGAGACTGAAGATGTTTTTGTTTTATTTACCACCCTCCTCCCTAGCATTTATTCTAGCATTTTGAATTAGTTAGTTGCTCACAAGACTGCGAAAAGACACAAGATCTCACTTAAATATTTGGATTTTCAGCTTCTCTTGAGTCACAGAAAGATCTGGCAACACTGGCCCCTCATCAGTGGGAGCAGAGTAACAACCTCCTGTCACCAAAGTCCCCACCAGTCCTGGCTTGCCATATTCACTATGTATGTACCTGGCCCCTAGGTATTTGAATTTGTGTGACTCCTGTTAAAGAAAGCAATGGAGAAATTCTGAAAAACTAGAATCTGTCTCCCAGTGTAGTGCCTTAAGAAACGCTGGGTTTCCTATCAGATAAGGCAGCTTTGCTGAGGCACAGGTTGTCATGGATGCTACCGAGAGGATTCTTGCATGAGGATGGGAGTTAGGCGAGATTGATGTTTATGAATTTCTTTTTTTAAGAGACTTGCAGTGCTGTTTGCTTAAATTATTTTTAATCTTATGACTCTTAAACATCCATGAACATAACACTTGTGAGTTAAATCCTTACATTTTAGCCCTGATTTGTATAAATTCCAAAGAAATTATAAAATTAAATCCCCAAATGACTGCTGTCAACATTGCTATAAAAACTTCTAAAGAACAGTCAAATCTTGGTTTTTATATTTTCATATTCAAATTTGAGTGTTTACAATGTGTAGGCACAGGTTATCTTTATATTTCATCATCTATATAGTTTTGGATCCACACTTAGGCACTGTGCTTACTTGGAACAGTAAATTCAGGGATGATTCCCACGGTCCAAGATTCCCATGAAGCCAGGTCATTCACAACCAACATTCAGAGGAAAACAAGATGATCCTAATTGTGCCAATTCTTTCTGATTATGAATTTTGAAGAGCTGGTATAGACTCTTTGAGATTCAGGTGCACACGTGTAGATTTCTTCTTTCAAATGAAAAGCTCTGACTCATAAATGAAGTCAATGGGTATTTCTCCTAAGTGCTTAATGAGTGGCCACTGTTGTCAGACCAAAGATGTACAAGAGAAAGTCTTTGGGAGCGTACTCCCTCATCAAAGACAAGGCCTAAACAGAAGAAATAATTAAAAATAATAAAATAGGGCCAGCTGAGTGGCGCATTGGTTAAGAGGTAGCTTGGGACTCCAGCTCTGAGCAGCAGTGTCCCGGTTTGGATCCCACATGAGGGCTAGTGACACTGCACCCTCTACAGCTGAGATGGTGAACAACAGCTCACCTTGAAGCTGGGCTGCCGTGAGTCGCTGGCGGTGGTGTAGGCTGCAGCCCCTGCTGCAGTGGGCTGCCGTAAGCTACTGTGAGTGGTTGGCAGCCAGCGTGAGCTGCCAAGAGCCACTGTGAGCAGCCGTCCAGAAGCCAGCGACTGATCTGCCTCACCTGGGAAGAGCGTAACGACAATACCAACATGGGCCAGTGAAGCAATGTCCTCCACAACTAGACTGAAGAACAAAAGGACAACAACTTATCTGTTCCCCTTCCCTAATTCCCCAATAAAATCTTAAAAAATAAAAATAAAATAAAAAATAAATAAAACAGCATATAACCAAATATACTACAAACTACACATAAAATAGACATTTGGAGAAGGGAAAGATTAACACCCACTGACTTAATTGGTGGAGAATGAGTAGAATGTGGATAGTCCAAAGGGGAGGAAAAGATATTATAAGAAACAGACACAGCATGTGCTAAGAAATGTACTTCTCCTACCCTAGGGAGAAGGTCGAGGCTGTGTGGTTCTGTGAGAAGCTTGATTATAGAGGTCCTGAACACTACTTAAGGTTGAAACCTGAAGCACTCTGTTAGTTATCGATGAAAAGAATGATAAGTAGCAATGAGTTTGACAGCATCCTGAAGACCGGCCAGGAGACTATTGCTCTGATCCAGGTGGAGTGTGAAGAGGAAGCAATGGATAGGAAAACATGATTTGTTTCAAAGGATGAATGCATTGCAGTTGGCCGTGGATTGGTGTTGCAGCATGATGACAAATGAAAGTGAAATGCCATTCAAAATCTGCAGGACTTCGAGCACACTGGTGTGCTGAAACAAATAGTTGAACATTAAACTCAGATAAGAGCTTGTTGCATTTCTTTTGATAGTATAGTCTTATAAGGTAGAATTAGCCATATAGGCAGGTGGGCTAGTCTTCCTCAGAGACAGAAAGAAGCAAAGGCCATGCAAGGGTACAAATTTGGAGGTGGAAATAAGAGAAGCTGAAGGGGCTTATGTTGTAATGTCTCTCTACTTTTTTTTTTTTTTTTTTTTAGCGAAGTAGGAAGCCAGGGCATCCAGTGAGAATGAGTACATTAGGTTGGGGATAGAAGCATGGGGAATGTGGAAAGGCGTGTAAGGAATGCGCTGGTCTAGGGATTCAAAAAATACATAAATAAGATTGCTATTTAAGCAGAGATGAAATAGTATGAATTTGTAGCTGAGTCTGGTATCATGACTTTGAGAATTTTCTCCAGCAACCTTTGGTAAGGACCAAGGATACAGAACCAAGAAAGCTGACAGTAGGTAAAAGAGACACAGGATTTGAAGGTGGTATCTCACATTACTGACATGATTGTTCATTTCAAGAAGTCCAGCCTAGGTCAGGAGCAAATAAAATCAGAATTGCTTACATATGGGTTGGGGAGAAAAGAAACGTTAGAGGCCACAGGGAGAACAACAAGGAGAGCAGAGGGGATGAGGAAGAGAATAGGGTATGTATTGGGAAAAAGATTCCTGTGTTCAAGATGTGTAAGTGTGGAAGGCCTGTATGTGATGGTGCAGCCACAGGTGTGCTATGCTGGGGGTATCTGAGGTTAAGTGACACCTGAAGATGAGGAGTTGTTAGGCCAGGGAGCTACAGGGTCATCACCATGCGTACTGAAGCCATGGAAAATAATGACAGACACAGGTCATAGAGGAAAATGGAGGTTTTAGTGCTACCATCATTGAGAAGGTTGGAACAGCGCCTTGGTGGCTGGAAGCTGAGGTGAGGGAGAGAGTGGTTAAGGGAGATGTCATGGACTCAAGAAGAGGATTATTGACAAGGTAAAGTTAGGAGAATAATGGACTAGATGAAGCAATGATTAAGGAGCTGGCTTAATGTATGACACTTGATGAGCCTCTCTTCGTGTCCCCGTGGGCCACTGCTTACTTCAGGAATTGCTGCAGCGACTAGCTTCACACAGATGTAACTTGACAGCACCTCAGCTGAACTCTGCCTCTCAGCTCTTACCTTCTGCCCAAGGGCCTTTTTAACAACAAAATGTGGCACTCAGTTATGTGCAGTCTAAAAATGGAAGTAGTTAACACTGATTGGGACAAAACTTGACCAACACTTAGCTGGTGGATATATGCCCCCCTCTTCCATCGTTTGGGCAAACAATTCTGAGGTACTTTTCCTACAGGGCTCCTCAGGACATTCCAGATGGATTGATCTCCAATTGTCCATAGCAGTGATCAATTTGATAACACACCTTTGTATTGGTTTCCCTGCTTCCTGGGTTCACTCTTTCCATCCCCCACCCCCTTCCTGTTCCCTGGTATTGCTTGTTAACATATACTAACTGAATGCAAGCCCTTGTTGCAGGCCTGCTTTCTTGAAGAAATCTAAGAAGACCCTTGTCGCTAAGTAGAAACCATTAAGTGAGCAAAAAGGCAAGTTTCATGGTCAAGTAAAAAGGCAAGTTTCAGATAGGCTGAGGAGGAACAAACCCTGAAAGATGTTGGAGGAGTTTGTTACAGAACAAGTTTCAAAAGAATCTTCTTGGAGTGGGTGGTTGGTCAGAGCTAGAGCAGGGTTGATAGATGAAAGCATGGGAGGGAAAGAGAGGGAGGTGGAGTATGAATTATATATGTTAAATAACATCCTCTACACTAGAAAATAAATACAGTGATAACCAGGAAGGGCACGGTTTAGACAGTTGTATTTATGGCTGTAGCTTTGCATTGCCTTCATCTTCATTTGTTCCACCCTGAACAGATCATCAGACAGTCTAGCCTTGCTGTATATCTCTATTTCTTGCCAACATGCTGATGTCATCCTATATCCAGCCCTTAAAGTCACTTCAATTTACATTCATGTCTTTTGCCTTTCTCTTGGTGTCTAATTTACTATAGTTTCACTGAACTTACTTTTCTCTAAGTAGGATACATGGTCAATTCATCTAAGAGAAAATGTCAAGGAACCAGCTATACATATACATAATAATACCATGTGGCGTCCATTGGGAAAAGTGTTTAAAATACATAGGAATCTATAATTGTATAATTAAAAATATACATGCATATGTACATGTATATTTTTTTAAGTACGTGATTCTGACAGATTGCTAGATACCTGGGAAAAAATTTGCAATATTATCACAAACTTTGCCATATTTCTTGAACTTTTGAAATTTGAACCAATAAATCATAAAATATTTTGAGTCTATTCTGAGCTGAACTTTGTTGTTTTTAGACATTCACTTTCAAATTTTAGACATTTAGAATTTTTTTAGGCATTTTGGTTTAAATTGTAAGTTATAAGAGGCATTGGTCATGAGTTTTAACAAACAGAGAAAAGACATCTGATGTTACTTCCTGAACCTGCTGAGTCATAAGCCATTAAAACTCACCAGGCCCGTATCAGACAGCCTGGAAGAGGGGCAGACATGTTTAGCATTCAACTGAACCTCGAATTGTTATTGCTTACAAAGAATTCACAAAGAAGACACATTTGTTTTGGAATCATGGGAAACTGAGATCAAAAGAGACCTTTCAAGTCATGGGTTCCCCATTTCCTGCCTGTTTTTATGCTACTGTTTTGTTTTGTTTTCTCTTACGTGTACTGCTCACCCTAGCCTTAGATTTGTTCACAGACAACTGTTTATGAAATTATTTCATAGTTAATATTACCTATGACACTGCTTTACATGTGTAGGTCTCTTGCCCATATCAGTTCTAGGCCTGGTCTTTCTTAATGCAGAGCAGTTTCCAATAGCCAATTCCATCACCCTTCTCCTCTTACCTGCCCACATTTGTACATATCAGAATCACCTCATTCTCATAGTCAGGGCTTAATTCATATACACAGCTTTTAGAATTCATATTCTTTACCCAGTCTCTTTCAATTATTTCTGCTGTTTGTTTTTTAATTCCTCCTACTTTACCTGTCACCTCTCAAGGATGAGTTAGTTTTAGCAGACATTTTTTTTTCTTAAATATAATTCATCACCCATCATCATAGTTAGTGATAGAAGTTTAAGTTATAGATTTCAAAGTGCAATTAAAAAAAAAAAACATAATCCTAACCATCCAACAGACTCCAAACCACAGAAACAGTCTTATTAGGTACCCTCCCTTCTTGAATAGCTAACCTGTCCAAAAGCTACTTGATCATAGCAATGCTAGTGATCAGGATTAAAAATGTATTTATTAAGCATGAGTTGGCAGGTGCTTACTAAGCCCCATGAAAAACAAGATAGTTTCAGTGCTCTGTCACTAGGAATTTGAAATATAAGATTATCCATTTGTACAGCTAGTTGGAGGAAAACATAGTATTTTACTAGCATCTGTTTATGTGAAATGTGTAATATCATAGACCTGGGCTGCTTTCCATTACTAACACATTATTTATTTTTGTTGGGGAGGAGGGAATCACCCTTACCCCATGGTCAATTCATAGGGTTCAATTGCAGCTGATCCATAACCCCCCATCTCCCAACAAACACAAACATGTGCTTATACACACTCACACATACACTCACTCACTCACTTTGGATGGAGAAGGGAGCACCTGAATCTGACCTAGTCATTCACAGCATTCTGAATGTTTTTTGGAGTGGGAATACGCTAAAACTCAGTACAATGAGACTCAATCATGGGACTTTTGTCAACCCAATGAAATTGCTGAGAAGATGGCATAAAACATAGTATTATTGGTGGCCATCTTGCCAACTCTTACAAAGAGTTTTCCTGAAGGAAACAACACTGAGGAAAAGAAATCAAAAGGCTGGAGAGAGAGATCAAGTCCTCATGACATCCTTTGAAAGCCAGAACATGGTCAAATCTCTATTGAAGCCAGCTCTGCTCCCATACTTTCCAGTTATATGAGTCAATATATATATATATATATCTGTCTTGTGTAAGCCAACTTGATTTGGGTTCCTGTCACTTACAACTGAGAGAGTCCTTACTAATGTATGTAGTTCTCCAGATAACCAGTTTGACCAGTTTTTTTTTGTATCAGATCTTTTGCATTTCAGGACACTTGTCAAAGTGAGATCTATATACCACTTGCTTCAGAATCATCTGGAATGCTCACAAAATGCAGATTCTAAGACTGTACTCCAAACTTCTCAGTCAGAACTATGAGTATAAAGATGAGGCTTAGGAACTTCATGTTTGTCAAGCTACTTCTGGTGATTTTATGCACATTAAATTTTGAAAAATATTACTGAAGTCATAACTTTAAATTGTATCAATTCAGATCAACAAGTTTTTATCAAATTGTCTGGCGAGTTCCATCAAAAGAGCAATTTTTTTCAAATAATTGATCATCAGATTTAAAAATACCAGTATTGATATAGATAGAAAGAAACTAATTAGGGTACACGTGAAGGAACTGTCATGGGGCTTACATTTTTAAATAACTGTAGAAAGGTAGGAGGGAAAAATTAAGTAAATTTACTGTAAAGAGGTGCAGGAATCAAAACAGACCATGTGGAGACATATGACTATTTAGTATCTTTGTTCTTTCATATGTTGAATTAACTTTCCACTTCTCCAATATGGCATTAATTTCCCACACTTGAATAATTCTTCATTTCCCAGAGAGCACTGGCACAATGAGACGTTATTCATTTGTGACAACCCTAAGGATTCCTCTGCATCTTTGAACCTTTTCTGTTACATTTAAATGCACATGTGTTTAATTAGTTATGTTTTAGAGCAGATACCTTGAAACTCAAGGAATTTACATCCTAATCAGTATCAGAGGAGATGGAAGATATGGCGCAAAATCAATATGAGTCTGTCACTTGGTCAATAGATAAATATATTGGGGTATATACACAGAAAAAAATGGAAAGAAATGTTAACACACTCAAGTCTATTGATGAATCTAAAATACCTTAGGCTGAGTGAAATAATCCAAACACAATAGCATGCATACTGATATGAAATTCTAGAAAAGACAAAGCTACACTGAGAGAATGTAGATCAGTAGTGGCCAAGGTCTGGGGATGAGAAGGCATCTGCTATAAGGAGGTATAAGAGAACTTTTAAGATGATGGAGTTGTTCTGTATCTTGAGTGTGGTGAAGGTTACATGACTGAATATAATTACCAAATTTTATAGAACTGTGCACCTTAAATGAGTGAATTGTATTGTATGTAAATTATACCTCAATAAAACTATTATTTTATTTTTTTAAAGATTTTATTGGAGAATTGGGCGGGGGGAACAAGGTTGGGGAATCAGGGAATGGAAACATACAAGTTGCTGTCCTTTTGTTCTTCAGTCTAGTTGTGGAGGATGTTGCTTCACCAGCCCATGTTGGTATTATCATTGCGCTCTTCTCGGATGAGGCAGTCACTCGCCAGCCATTGGACGGCCACTCTTGGTGGCTCACGGCAGCTCATGCTGGCTGCCAGTCACTCACAGTAGCTCATGGAAGCCCACTGCAGCAGGGGCTGCCGCCTAGCCATTGCCAGCGACTCACAGCAGCCCAGCTCCAGGTTGAGTTGTCATTCACCATCTTAGCTGTAGAGGATCCCACTGGCCCTCATGTGGGATCTGGACCTCAGCCCAGCTGCTCAGAGCCGGAGCTCCCAAGCCAACACACCACACGGCTGGTCCAATAATAAAACTATTATTGAAAACTGAACTTCAAGGGCCGGCTGAGTGGCTCAGTTGGTTAAGAGCTCACTCAAGAGTTTGAGCTCTGAGCAACAGTGGTTCGAGTCCCCGCCCGAGCTGAGCAACCACTGAGCTGCCAACAGGTGGCAGGATGGCTCAGCTAAAAAAAAAAAAGTGAACTTTACATGGAATGCAAACAGATTTTATCAGAGCAGGGGAAGTAGATCCCAAAGAACAGTTCTGCAGAGGCATGGGCTGAAGTCGGGAGAAACCGTCCACGACTTGGAGATGCAGGCAGATCCCAGCAGAGGAAGGACCTTGGAGGTCTAAAGGGGAGAGGAGGGAAACTCTTATTCTAGAGTGGTGGGTTCCTCATTGGCCCTGTTGCTAGTTGGTTTCAGTTCCACAAGTTATCAAAACTGGAGGAGGCTCAAAGCTCTACCTAAGGGGGACTATGGAAGGAATGAGGCCTTTTGAATGAGCACACTGATAGGAGCATAGCAACATAGGAGGTATAGACCAGGAAAGGGCTTCAATAGATAATAGGAACACACAGAGAGGCATCCAGTGTGGACATCTGTGGTGTGCAGCTAAGTGATGTACTTACTGGGAAGGAAGAGGACTCCACTGAGTTTAGAGAACATTTGTCTAGAGACCAGTGACTTTTTGTTGCAGGCTAATCCCCTCAAAATTATTTTAAAGATGTCACCAGGTTATTTATCCTAGAAACAAATTCTAAACCACTTACCAGTGACAAGCTAAAGGATACTAGTAAATATCCATGAGTTAAAAAGTTATTCCCTGGGGGGAAATAAAGCTTTGTAAAAGATAGAGAAAATTGCCTCTGAAAAATTGAAAGCATTTAGCAAGCAAGCTTGATTATAGCAGCTTTATACCCCAGACCTTCCCAATGAGAATGAAAGGATTTTTTGTTTTGTTTTGCTTTGTCTTTTGGGAGTGTTATTGCATAAATATCTTGCTTGCATGCTGAGGGAACAGTTGAATTCTGTCCATTTCGTGAACCCCTTAAAAATAATAAGGTGCCCCCCATCAGGAGTATTTTATGAGCCAAAGGATGGGTTTGGGCTGCCAACTAGAATAACTTTTTATTTAAACCTTAATTTTCTCTTTTACTCGTTTGCTGTCACAAAGCAAATGAAATTTGGCTTTTAAAAAAAGTGGCAACTCATGTAACGAAACAATTAGAAGGATTATTAAAAATCCATAAATTATATTAAATTTATAAAAAGCTCTTAGTGCCAATAAATAAGTCATGTCCTTATCTAGACACATTCAAACTGGGCATCCATAAAAAAGCACAAGGAAATGAAAAGTTCAAATGGAAGAAGAATCGCTAGATGAATTACTTCATCCTAAATGTTGCAATTGGCTTCTTTTACAGGAACAATTTTTTTTTCCAGAGGTGATAAACGCCGAACCTCATCAATCTAGCTCTTTACCCTTGGCGGATACTTGTCTTTCTATATGCATATTTTTTTTTCCTCTTTGGCGCCAGACACAAAACAGAGTATCTTTGTGATCCAGGATTTGTTTGAAGAGATTTCATCTGGAAAGAAGTCAAGCAGGGCACTAGCAGGGGAGCTTTTACAGATTATGACCTGTAATCTGGTTAATACTGTGAAACACAAAGATCTGAATGTTGGGATAAGACGACTTCATATGTGGCCATGTGCCCTACCTACCCCAGCCCCTAGGAAGTCATCCCAGAGACTGCAAAGAACCTGGCTTGCACATGCTGGCAGGCTAAAAGGGAAGGTAACATAGGTATAATAGTATATGTTCCAAATCTGGCAGAGGGTAATCATCTACTAATAGGATGCATTTATTCTGCTATTATTGCCATAGGAATCAATTTCTTTTTAAGTTTGGGATATCATATCCATGGTCTTGGATAAAGAGATGATGTTGGGGTTGAAAGTAAGGCTTTATTTTCATCCAGACATTTGAGTAAACCCTTAAAGTTTTAGCTTTTTACCAAAAGGTTACATAAAACCAATGTTTAACTTTACATATTCATTTGGAGACCAGTAAATTTTAATTTGTCCTCTTTTAGGAACCAGCGGCTGAAAGTAAATCTTCATAGCATCTAAGTTAAATTGTGAATATGTTTTTCCTTCTTTCATCACAAAGACATTTCTAGAAAATACTAAATGATGTACTTTTTCTATCCAAAATTAAAGATTAAAGTTTATTTCCCAACTTAAATTTGATACTGTTTAGGTTGTATGGCCTATAGATTTTTTAATGGCTATTTTCAAGTCCTAAGACATCATTTTGTTTTGAAAATAATGATTGTTTGATGTATTAACTTTGGTTTTGCACAGATCAGTCTTCCCACACATTCACTTGCACACCCATGCCCTCTGTGCATGGGGATAAGGCATCCCAACAGTAAGTCCCTAAGTAATAAGTGTGTGGCTCAAGAACAATCAATATGCAGGAAAAGTTATTGGAGGAAGCAAACCCTAAAACCTTAGTTCCTCTGAGCACCATCCCTTTGTTCCCCAGTCACATTTGGGGAGTAACTTAAAAAACTAATTTGCGTAACAAACTGTAAGAGAAGTTACTGGACCTTGGAAATATCTGTCTGCCTGGTCTTTGAAGGAGTCATTGTCCTCTGAATCTGTTCCCTCTAATGCTGATGCCACCAGAAGGCAGAGAGATGTGTGAGAACTCAGAGGGCTTATTGCTACTCAAATAACATTCAAGTTGCTGATTATGAGTGAACTTTTTGCAGACTAGATGGGGAACCAAATTTAGAAATTTCATTTCTAAAAATATTGCCAAGGAAAAAGTAAATTCAAATTATAGACAATTGACTTATACATTAACTCCTAGAAGTAATCCATTCATTAATTGAGAGCTTCTAGGATTATTCTCCTAAGGTCAATTATTTGCCATATTGGTTGAGAAACTGAAGTTAGGCTAAATAATTTCCTCAAAAGGTTCAGAGACCAAAATGACTAGAAGTTCCAAGACACATCCACTATATAGATTTTTCATCTCATTCACCTTGCACATTGTCATCTTGTTCATACATAAACTCACCTGCCAAAAAAATGAGCCAAAGCATTGTTCCAAGTGAATTTTTAAATGTAAACATTTAAAAAAAAATCCTTTTGGGTAGCCAAGACAGTAGATTTTAACTCTCAATTCTTCAATGTCTCAGTGGAAATGATCAGTTCTAATACCACCTTCACCAACCCACAGTGTTCATATAAACCTTATTTAAAAACCTATTTTGCACATTTTATATGTGTAGAGAAGAAAAAGAAAATGAAAAAAAAAAGGAGGCTTTCAACCTGAAAATGTATGGCTGACTTAGGCACTTAGGAAGTTTCTCTGCCCTCTTTTCTCTATGTATTAACCCTGCTTCTCAATGCATTTTTACAATGAGATTTTCAAAAACAGATTTATTTTAATAGGGAAACACACAATAAAATTTAAGATACAGTTAATACCATTCTAGGCTAGAGCGAAGTCTTAATGCAAAAAGAGCATATATTACAGAACATGTAACCTTTCTCAGGATGAACTTCCCACATAAATCCTTTCCTCTCTGTGGAGGCTGTGAAACAAATATATCTAGGCCGTCAAAATCGAAAAGCTTTTGATTCCAAGTAATAAGGAGCCTGGGGCAAGTGACATAATTTTTATACCAGTGTCCTCATTTGTAAAATGACAATACTTTCCCATTCTACAACACTTTGAAAAACATAAAGAATATATTTTAAAGTTTCAGTTTTGTAGAGGTACCCTCTAAAATATTGGCCTTTAAATATGAAAACCACTGGACCATTTGACTGTGACTTTTAAATGCCTGAGCAGGTGAATTCTAGTTCTTTTGCTTAACCAAACCTTTTTCCCGCCTTTCTTTTAATCAACACGCTTTCTAAGTTTCTAAGTGTGATACACGTTTATAATACCCTTCCACGTACATCATTCCATGTGATCCTCACAGCAGCTCTGTGAGGCAGATGTGAGGTTTCCAGTGAGGACCGTGAAGGACAAAGAATCTAATATCTTTCCTGAGCCTCACAACCTGGAAGCAGTGGCGTTCAGCCTTGAACTCTAGGTCTGCTGGGTCACATTGTCGTGTAGCCGCACAGGATCATGGGGGACGCAGCCAGTTCCTCATCAAGGAGGAGAAGGTCAGGCTTTTCTTTATCCCTCTTGTTCTCAGAGCTCCTTTAAAACCGACCAGATTAATGGGACGAGTTCTCTGGAAGGAATATGTATATACAGCACAGAGAACACAGATTCTGTCTAAGCACCACGGAGTTTTACATCGTTCAACGAAGAATGGCTAATCGTTACTCCTTTACCTTATTTGTTCCAAATACTTTTTTCAAACGATCAAATGGGGGATGGGATTAGGAGGGAATGAGCAAGAAAGAAATGCCAGTAATCACAGTGAGTAACAGTCTTAGGGGTAAAGTGACAGCTCAAGGCTTTACTGTCGTCATAAAAGTGGTGCCGTTTTAGAGCTTTAAGATGAGCAAATCTCTGGGGTCTATGTCCATCGTGATTCTAATAGCATCAGAAAGGGTGAGTTGGTATAAACAATAACAAGATTTATGTTAGCGCAAACTGCTGACTATTGACTCTGATTTTGAAGAGAGGAGAAAAGAGAAAGCGAAACTAGACCGGGTCCTTGTTAATTCCCTGTTTATGGGAAAGTGAGAAACTGGGCCGATTCTAGTAGATAGTAACACTGGGGAGGCAAGCAACTGATTCTGATGACTTAACATTACAGTCAGTAGAAGTAAAATGGAAAAAGAGGCAATTTAAAAAGAGCCGTAGCGTGGCTGTTTTGCACTGAAGGTTTCTAACTACTGAAAGGGACTGACACAGTTAGCTGGATGGGACAATTGCATATACATAGGAACAGAGATTTTGAAATCCTACTTTGTGGAACAAAACATCTAACCTAAAGTGACTACCAGTAGAAAAATAAAACTCAAACACCCCTTCATTTAAGATTTTCTTCCAGTTGGTAAAATATATCTGAAGAAAAACACTCAGTATTTGACTCTTCTACTTGGACTTAACTTTTGTACCATATTGTTGTATGATAAGGGATCTCACTTCCCCTACCTACTCCCCTTCTTTGTCAATAAAAGACTGAACCAGACTCTTGTCTTTGTAGTTTATTATTAGCCAGAAGAAGCACTTTTCTACACTGTGAAAACTTCCCATGGGCTTTATGATTATTTTTGAGCTTTCATAAACATTTTGGCTTCACCGGTTTATAGTAACACTCTCATTAACTCAGCTAGATCTTTTCAGCAACAAAAGGATGATCCTGATTATAGTCTCATAGATGGGAAGTCCATCTTCTTAAACATCATATGATTATAAAAATAAATATGTAGGAAAGGAGTCTTTGGCCATGGGAGGGAACTTAACCAAAGTGCCACTGACAAATCTTAATAAAAGAAAAATCAAGCTCAAAATAGGGAATTGAATACTTGAGCACAAGATCTGCTCCCATAATCTGGGAATTTTATGGCCTCCCTAAAGGAAAGAGTATGTGGTCTGTTAAATCTGATCATAAAATATCTCCTTGAGACCTTAAAATGTAATGTGTCGGATGTTGAATCCATTCAGTATGGGCCAGATGTATAGCTAAGATGTCAGCCCCCTAATTTCAAGACAGTCCTGGTATTACTGACACCATCTGCAGCCTTCAGAACAAGGATGGAAACTATAAAGCTGAGGACAGATTACAAATATTCTGATAGAAATACACTGTTGAAATATATTTATGAAATATACTTGAATATCATATCTATACATCTACTTTTCTATATCAGACAAGGAAGGGCACAAATTAAACTCTTAAATGGTTATCTATGGAGGCTGAGATTGGTTAGCAGCAGCTTTTCCTTTTTCATTTTGTACATTACTGATGTTGATTTTTTTACAACTAGAATTTATTAATTTAGCAATTTAAAATAAAGTCAATACAGTTTTTTTTTCCTAAAGTACATATGAAGTGATAGGAGACATTTAAAAAAAATATCTGGTAGTCTCAGACAAGTTCAGTGTACAGTTTAATTTAAAATATTTTGGGGTGATCTTAAAGCTATAATAGAAAACAGGATGTTGGAAGGATTATGTTTATATTTACTATAGTGGCTCTATAAATTCATTAATTCATTGTAACTTTTTGTTGCCTTCCAGATGCATTTAGAATCAAGTAGTATAAATGATTACCCCAGGTAAGCAACTGATGGAATACCAAGAGTTCATCTCAACAAAAGAACATTTTAGAGTACCAATTCTAGGGGGTGCATGTTATAAAAAGACATACTCTGATGGTTTGGAATTGAGAGCTCATGCTCAAGAAGTAGAATAACAGCAAGATTTTAGCTTTTTTTTTTTTTTTATGAGGCCAACATTACCCTGATACCAAAGCCTGGTAAGGATAAAACAAGAAAAGAAAATTACAAACCAATATCTCTGGTGAATATAAATGCAAAAATCCTAAGCAAAATTCTAGCAAATAGAATACAACAATGTATTAAAAAGAGTATATATCACCACCAAGTAAAGATTTTAGCTTTTGAGCAAGATCATTGACAAGCAAGCCTACACTACTTAGAAAGTTGGAATGCTCTGGGCATAGTGCTCTCTGCATCCTGACATGTGCAGTCTCACACTGAACAAAGTATGTGTTTAAATAGACATGTTTCTTGTGAGAATGGAGGTTAGTAACCGGACTGCAGTTAGGTTTGTTTGTCTGCAAATATTTAAAAAATATATAGTAGAAACCAAGGACTTAGAGCTGAGGTGCTCAGGTAAGGAAAGAGGGGCGGGGAAAGGGGACAGTCATGAGAAGGGGTTGGGGATTGGAGCTTAGCGTTGTTTCAACCAATTTCATAAATCAAGTCACTGATAAAGGTATAAGAAGACCAAGTTCACAAAAGTCCAGAAATAGTGGATTTGCAGAGGATACGTCCTCTCTAAAGCAACTGAACAAGGAGAAAAAGGGCAAGAAAAAGACACTTCATAAAGCCAGGCCTAAACTAATGCTTTTTGCCCTACACCTTCACATTTACACTTAACCTAAAAAGATTAAAATATCATAATAATTCTGAGATTTCTGGCTCTCAAGATTTCCATTATGACACATCAATAAAGCAAGGCAAGGTGACTGAGGAAGAACGGCTGGTTTTCATTTCCTGCTCATTTGAAGGTCACTTTTGGAGATAAAGATTATATTTTTGCAGAACCAGAGGATACACGAACATTTCTAGAAACTTGTAACATCAGATGTTCTGAACGAGCAAAGGAAAATGAATGATCCTATTAAGATACTTCTGACCATAAATCAGAGGTGTTAAGCTCTGACTGGCTAACTGCGGCTTCCCATTTGACTCATTTGAAAATGGAACTGATGTGAATATAGATTGATCAGAGATGCTCAGTACCATTAGAGGTGGCTCGTAAGCTACTACTCATGGGTCTTAGATTGAAACACAGTGTGCCTAGCACCCAGGGACAAATATTTGCATTGTTTCTTTGTTAAGTGACTTTGTACGAGTAGCAGAAAAATGGATGTCATGCTTGTAATACAAAAGTGCTTGTGTTAAAACTTACAGGGTCACAGGGAAGAGTGGTGAGCAATTTAGCAATGTCAAACACTGGAGAAGGGCGATCTCATTGTCAGGCCTACCCCTCTGCCATTTGCAAAAGCATCTGTTTCTCCCGTTGCCCTGCTGTTACAGCCTCCCTCCCTCTAATATTCTCAGTTATATTTTGCTTCAATCCTCTCTAATGAGCAATCCTTCAGCAAGAGAGATGTGGACCCATCATTTGTCATTTCTTCTGAGTTCTTAGTTTCCAGAGACCTTTTCCTATATAGCTTGGTGACATTCTGCCACTCACTCATGGACAAGTGATTCAAGCCTTCTGAGTCTCAGTTTTCCCATCTGCAAAAGGAAGCTAAAATACCTCTTCTCCCAGAGGGTTGTGTTGGGGCATAGAATTAGATGTGTTAATGTGTATGAAATACCTGGCACTTCAATAGGTGGCCAACAAATGGTAGTATCTTCCTTCTACTAAAATGGTGCCACAGTGCTAAAGACAAACTCCTTGACAACAAAAATTCCAACACTTTAGTGGTGCAAACAACTTTTCTTTTTTCCTGAAAACATCAATTGCATTTACCTTTGTGCCTCTAGAGCTCCACACAGTGTTGGGCACACAATAGATACTCAATAATGTTTGCTTAATACGTCTTGCTTAAGAGGTCCTCTACAAATGCAAGTAGGTCAACCATTTCGATGGTCAACTGAGGGGAGGAAAAGCTATGGGAATAATGTAAGAAATGTCATCAGCAAGCATCTGTGATTGAGGCAGGTGTTCCTGAGCTCGGTGAAAGCCTCTGACTGCCTCCTTTTTGAGCAGGGTGTGATTGCCATGCCTGGTGCTACTAACTAACACAACTCACAGAGCAGAACATTAAAAACAGCAGTGTAAGGATTTTGTAAATATTACTTACCCTTAAATGTGAAATAGCAACATGTATATTCATATCTGCAAAGTAGACAGCAGAGGCACCCAGAAATGATCTCTAAAAGAAACAAAATTAGTATCTTATATATATTCCCACATAACTACCATAGGTATTGCCATAAGGGAGGTCATATATGAAGGTAATTATATGTCTAATTATAAAAAAAAGCATCCGAAGAAAAAAATAAAGACTCCACCTATAAATTATAATTTTATCACATAGGCAGTTTTTTAAAACTTTGAGTTGTTGAGAAATAGAACTAAGTAGTTTTCATGCTTAGAGTTTGAATGATAGGCTATAGTCCTTTAATAATTACATGTTATTAAAAAAGAAGAAAAAGATATTGGAGTAAAATTTTATAATTTTTTTAGAAAAGGATTTTTTTGGACAAGTCCGTAAAATTCTAAAGGAACTGCAGTACTTCAAATTAAGCAGACTTCACTGAAAACCCACAGTGCATGTGAACTGAAATTTTTTTTTTTTTTAGTAAATAAATGATCAAAACGCTGTGTTATAGAATCCAGAATCTGTTTCTATCTCCTAAAAAATTCCTGGAGAGAATACTCTACTTTTGTTTTGACATGGTTTTAGTGCTTGTACGGATGACTTTTGCACCTAAGTACAAATATTGTAGTTTGTAAGGCTTTGGAAGTCATTTGTTTGTTCATTCAGTGACAAGCCAAGATTTTCTTTTTCTGTTTTTATTTTTTCACAAGACTCAGTTTTCTTTAATCAAGTTGGAAAATTTGATTAAACTATCAAGTATGTCTCAGGAATTCTGAAACTATTCACTAATGCTGTTTGGTATAGAAGTTAAAATAGCAAGGAAAATATTTGAAAACTAGGCTGTTAACTTACCACCTATGAAAGTATTTTCAAGGTTTTCTCAATGTCATCAAAAAGAAAAAAGGAAAGAAGACTATAATGTCTTATCTTTATCATATATTATATACTTGATTATATACTGTAAGTATAATGCTCACAGTTTCCTCATTCATTCATTCATTCATTCATCTATTCATTTAGATGCTCGTTCTACATATTTTTGTTGTTTCTCAATAATGTCCTAAGCTTTGGATATAATTAGGAAAAAATTTCACAATACTCCCTGTCTTCATGGACCTTACAGTCTAGTGTGGGAGACATGCATTAATTATTTTTAAAAGTCACACAAGAGAATAAGTACAAATCATGACAGGTGCTCAAAAGAAAATGTACTGGGTGCTATGAAACCATAGAACAGGGGACCTGAACAGCTTTGGTGGCTCAGGGAAGACTTTCCTGATGAGGATTTAGCTATTATGATTACTGGCTAGGTATTCGTTATGGAAACAGCTAGAAATGAATGCCAGTTTGCCAACCTAGTTTAAAAATTTGGAAAGAATCATTCTGCTTTTCAATAAGTAGAAAAAAAGGTCAGTGTAACTAGAGACTTTGAAGGAATTGTTCTCCATCCTAACTACACTTGGAGAGCTTTAAAAAACTACAGATCCTGGGTTCCATCCTCAGAGATATAGAATCATTCTGGGATAAGACGGTATGGAGTTTTGTTTTTCTGTTTCTGTTTTTTTGTTGTTGTGTCTTTTGTTTTGTTTTGTTTTGTTTAATTTTTCAGGTGATTTTAATGCATAGCCCAAATACAGATCTACTGCTTTAGAGCTGGAGGAGTATGGCTGGAGGAACAGCTAGATATTAGATTGTAGAGCACCTTTCACGCTTTGTTAAGGTGTTTGGTCTTTATATTAAGAGCAATGGCAAGCCGTTGAAAGATCATGTAAAAAGTGGATACGCAAATGTAATGGCAGCTGAGACAACCAGTGGCTATAATGATAGCAAATTAGCTTTAGTGACCTGAATACACTCATTCATTCATTCAGTCATTTCTTTTTCCCTGTGGAAAAACTGTTTATTGAAATGTTTATTGAGATTTGTGTTTTTCCCTCCCACATTTCTTTCTCCTTTACTACTTCCATCAGTTAACCTCCTTTGTCTCAAGGGAGAATTTCAAGTAAATGCTCTTATCATATTTTGCAAAAATTTCTTGCCATTGAACCTATTATTATAGGTTATCTAGAGTAGAAGGGGAAAGATGGTAGTGCCTGCAAAGGTCAGCATTGTTTGGGGCCAGAGGGTGTGTAATAGAAGACCTCAAGCAAGAGTGGAGTGGGGTCACAAGTAGTGATTTTGAAATCCTTCATCTGACGATTTCAAGGGATGGTGAAGAGCTGGTGAGTACACCCTCCCCTATCATTCCAACTGTCAATGTTTACTAACATTGCATTTCCCACCATCCATGAGGATTTAGGCTTAAGTTTGAGTTTAAGTTGATTTAAAGAAAATAAAGATATGTAAGATACTAAAGTTATGGTTGCAGGTTCACAATCTTTATATTATATTGGACTGTGTAAGTGAGCACATGTATATGACAGTCATTGTGCTAGAGGCTTGGAATAGAGTAGCATGCAAGCAAGTCCCTGGCTAGAGCTCACGGCATAGTGAGGAAGAGAGATGAGAAATAAAATTAGAATCATCCTGTGAAGAGAAGTACTGGAAAGCAATTTGCAGGGATGGTGAATGTGCAAGGAGATTACTGATATAGAGTGGTAAAATAGAAGATGACGTTTAAGCTGAAAACTGAAAGAGCTGGAAGTGTCCAGGAAAGAGGGAGGGTGAGGGAACCTGAGTTGGGAAAGTATGTCCAAACAATGTGGCTGTTTTTTTAGAAGCATAAAGGAGAATAACATAAGATGCAGTTTTAGAGGTAAAGAGTCAGTTCATAAAGGGCCTGAGGTAGGGAATCTGAATTTTATTAAGTGCAGTGGGGAGCCATTGAAAAGTTTTAAGCAAAGGAGTAACATGATCCAGTTTTTAAATTAATTATGAAATATTTCTAATATACATAAAGGTACAGAGGATAAGATAATTGTATCTTATCCACTACATTTATTTAATAAATGTTATAAGTATATTTTTAAAGATCTAAACTTCTACCAATGCATTTGAATCTCCCATTCCTCTTCTTATTTTTCCACAGGAAACCAGTATCCTGAAGATTTTAAGACTTTAAGAGCCCACCATTACCTTGATACCAAAACTAGACAAAGACATCATAAGAAAACTCTAGACCAACGTCCTTTATGAATATAGATGTAAAACTCAACAAAACACTAGCAAACTGAACCCAGCAGCATATAAAAATGATTACACACCAAGATCAAGTGAAATTTATCCCAGAAATGCAAGGTTGGTTTAACATATGAAAAGCAATCAATATAATACACCATATTAATAGAATCAAGGGCAAAAACAATATGATCATCTCAATAAACTCAGAATACACATTTGAAAAAAATCCAACTCCCTTTCATGATGAAAGCATTCAGCAAACTAGGAATAGGAGGGAACTTCCTCAGCCTGACAAAAGGCATCTATAAAAAATCCACAGATAACATCATATTTAATGATAAAAGACTGAATACTTTTTCCCAAGATCAGAAACAAGGCAAGGATGTCTGTTCTTGCCATTTCTATTCAACATTATACTGGTGGTTCCAGTGAGAGAGAGAGAGAGAGAGAGAGAGAGAAGGGAGGGGATGGGAGGGGAGGGGAGGGAAGGGAAGGGAGGGAGGAAAGAAAGGAAGGAAAGAAATGGAGGGAGAGAAGGAGGGAGGGAGTGAAGGAAGGAGGGAGGAAGATCATCTAGATTGAAAAAGAAAGAAGTAAAACAATCCCTATTCAGAGATGACATGATCTTGTATATAGAAAATCCTAAGGAATACACACATATACACAAATACACGCACACACTTACACAAACAACTATTAGAACTAATAAAAGAGTTCAGCAAAGTTGCAAAATATAAGATCATTATATAAAAATCAACATTTCTATGTATTGGCAATACAAATTTTGAAAATTAAATTAAAAATGTAATTCAATTTACAATAGCATGAAAAATATTAAAATATTTAGGAATAAATTTAAACAAAAGAAGTGTAAAAATGTATACATTGAAAACTATGAAATGTTGAGAGAAATGAAAAAACCTAAATAAATGAAAAAAATCCATGTTCACACATTGAAAAACTTAATACTGTTAAAATGGCAATGTCCCCAACATTCATCTATAAGATAGAGTCAGTGTAATCCCTATCTAATTCCCAACTACATGTTTTTTGAGAAATTGACAATGATATTAAACTTCATATAAAACTGCAAGAGACTAATAGGCAAAAACAATTTTGAAACACAAAGAAAAAACATTAAAAGACTGACAGTGATTTCAAACCTTACTACAAAACTGCCATAATCAAAACAGTATAGGACAGAGCGGGCCGAGTGACTCAGTTAAGAGTTAGCTTAAGAGCGCGAGCTCTGAGCAACAGGGCCACCGATTCCCACATGGGCCAGTGACTCTGCACCCAAGCTGAACTGCTGCTGAGCTGCCAACAGGTGGCAGGATGGCTCAGCTGGTGAGAGCACATGCTCCTAACAACAAGGTTGCCTGTTCGATGGTGGGCTACGTCTGCCCACAACTAAGACTGAACTCAGCACCTTGAGCTTAGCTGCCGCCCAGATGGCTCAGTGGATAGGGCGCGCACTCTTAACAACAAGGCTGCTGGTTCGACTCCTGCATGGGATAGTGGCTACGTCCACCTGCAACTAAGATTGTAACACAGCACCTTGAGCTTAGAGGCCACGAGCTGCTGACGGGCAGCCAGATGGCGACTGGCACCCTTCACAACTAAGACTGAAGAACAACAACTTGGCTAGTCTCCCTCCCCAATTCCCCAACACTGTTCCCTTCCCCCAAATCCCTAATTCAAAAAAAAAAAAAGTATAGGATAGATCCAAGATGGCAGTGTAGATAAACACTGCATGCTTTCTTCCATGAACACATTAAAATTACAACTAAATTATAGAACAATCAACCTGGAGAACCATCTGAAGCCCAGCTGAACAAAAGTTTTATAACTAAGGATATAAAGAAGCCACATCAAGACTGGAAGGAGGGCGGAGACATGAAATGGGCTGCCCCCAAACCTCTGTGTGGAGTTGAGAATTGGCCGGGTTATCTCGGATTCAGAGGTTTCCCCTGGAGGAGTGAGAGATCCCAGCCCCACACTGGCCTCTCCAGTGCAGAGTAATAGTGCCAGGAAAAGGAGCTCACACAATACCTGACTGTGGAAAACCATAGGGATTCCAACAATCTGGGTGGGATGGAAACCTGCGGGGAAACACAGACGTTCTCTTAAATGGCCCGTGCACAGACTCACTTGCTCGCAGGCACTCACCTTATACCCCATGGAGGGCTCTGAAGCTGTGCTGGCCCAAAGGAGTTGTTTCATGTTGGGCCACAAGGACCAGGCCTTTAACCTCTGTTTTGATTGGATGTGAGTCATCCCCAGAGGGAGTGGCCTTTGATGAGGTCGGTCTCTGGGCTGAAGCAATCCTAGAAAAGGGCAACAGCTGAACACTCTTCACTAAGAACACTCTTGCTGCCAAGGCAACAAGGTCTTTCCTGAATGGGCAGCATAACTCCATGTACATCAGAAGAATACTTCCATCATCTTGAGAAAGTTCCCTAATGCCTCTTAACCATCAGTTCCCCACTCCAATAGAGACAATGGTTCATTTAGATATTTATCAACATAAATTAGTTTGGGTTAATCGTGAACTTCCCATAAATGGAATCATAAAATCTGTTTTCTTTTACATCTGACCTCTTACACTAAACATAATGTTTTTGAGTTTCATCCCTGTTGTGTCTGTGAGTAGTTCTTTTCTTTATAATGTATACTACTACTCTATTGTATTGACATACTACAATTTGTTTTTCCATATTCCTGTTAAACAGCTAGATTGTTTTCAGATTTGGCTTGTCTGAATAAAGCTGCTACAAACAAGTCTTTATGTGGACAAATATTTTCATTTATCTTGAGCAAATACCTAGAATCAGAAATACTGGCTCGTTGGGTAGGTGACTGTTTAAGAAATGGCCAAAAACTTTACATTTTCACTGGTAATGTATGAGAATTCCAGTTATTCAACATCTTTGCCAGTATTTGGTATTGTCAGACCTTTTAGTTTTAGTCATTATAGTGGTTATGAAGTAGTATCTCATGGTTTTAATTTGCATTTTCCTGATGCCTAGTAAACCTTTGTTGGTGCTTATTTGCCAATCATACTCACATATCTTCTCTTGTGAAGTTTTTAAATGTTTATTTAAATGTTTTGCACTACCATCACCCTCTCTTTTTAAAATTAGTTCATTTGTTTTCTTATTTTTGAGTTGTCAGAGTTATTTATAGATTCTAAATATAAGTCTTTTATCAGATATATATCACAAATATTTTCTCCCAGTCTATGACTTTTTCTTAACTATCTTTTGAAGAGCAAAAGTTTTTAATTTTGTTGAAGTTCATTTTATCAATTTTTTTCTTTTGTAGTTTCTGCTCTATATGTCTTATTTAAGAAATCTTTGCATAAGCCCAGGTAAATAATATTTTTCTCCTGTTTTCTTGTAGAAGTTTTTATAGTTAGCACTTACATTGGGTTCTGTGATTCATTTCAAGTATGATTCATTTATTTTCTTTTTTTGAAGCACTTACAAGCCCACTCGGATTTGAGTGGATGGAATAGGCCCCCCTGACCCCACCCCTGCACCTTAAAATGGGATTATACTATTTACTGGTGTGTATATACAGCTATGTGACATATTTGTGCACCAAGTAGTTGAATGGAAATATCTGTTGCATGTCTAATTATTTTAGGTTGGTGATTTCACTTTATATTACAAGTAAAAATATATAGAGAGGGTGCCAAAAAAAATGCTCTTAAAATGTGTATACATCCGGTATATAACTTGAAATTTTGAAGGAAAGCAAATAAGGACATACAAATTTGCAAGAGAGGATATTTTCCCATAGAAGTGCATAAGGAAACTTTTATAGAATTCCAAAATAATATCTTTTATCTTGAACAGAAGTAAATAAAAGATATAAAGCACAGTCGGATAATATGAAATTTGTCTATTTCCTCAGCAAATTGTTACTGAGAATATGCAATGTGCTCTGCTGGGTTGAGCTTGGATACTCAATGTTCACAGCTGACAATTCCTGCCCTCAATTAACTTACAGTCTCCTAGGGAAGATCATCATGCAAGCAAACAACACCCCAAAGGATGACTACTGTAGTGGAGACATATGCTCATTGGTGTCAAGTGTAAGACCTCCTACAGACTACTTAAGGGCGATAGGATGAACAGTGACTTGCCATGGAAACAGCAGGAGCCTCTGTGTTTTAGGTAAGGGAAAGGTTCCATGTGCAAAGGAAAAGATTAGAAAGTTGGGAGGCTGCATGGCATGTTTGGAGAAGTATCGGGGTTCTTTCAGTGTAAAGTCTGATTTGGGCATCTTTTCCAGTCCACAGAGGTGAGAGAGCAAATGGTTTCTGATAGATTCTGTTGCTTTTGGCACTTCACCCTGAGGACATAAAGAAAACTCCCCCTTCCTCTTGCCCTAACGGCCAGGGACCATATGGTCTCAGACACCTGTCATTATCTTGGAATGTGGAATTATTTCAGAGAATGTGGAATTACTGTTTTAACCAGTGTACAGAATATCAGTGGCTAAATGTTGGGTTTGAAAAAAAAAAAAGCTTTCAAAGGAGAGTATCAAATCTACATTTACTGTTGTCTACCCTGCCATTTTCCAAATGTACTTCTGGAGACATTGCTGAAATTATGCAATAGTAACAGTGAAGCATTGTATAGCCCAGTTAGTCAAGGGAATGGAAGTCTTAATATTAAATTTGAGGAGGAACCTAATATCTTAAAATTTGGCTTTCTTTACCATCTGCTAAATACATTTTAGAGATCAAAATTTGATTATAAATCAAAATGTGCATAGATTTATATATGAACAATGCTAGGAAATTTTGAAGAAATATGTAAACCTTCATTTAGAAATGGCCAGAAAAGTAAATTGCGCAGGAGATAAGCACAAAAGAAAAGCACCTGGAACCTTCAGAAAACATCATTCCTACACATGGAGGAAAGGTTATAATGAAGACAGTCTTCTCAACAATAATCCTAAATTCAAAAGAGAAACCCAAGTATTTTCACTCAGTGTTTCCTTTGAAGAAGCAACAACTTTAAGTTGATCCAGATTCGATGAATATTTTTCTTCTTATCAGCAAAAAAATCAATGAAAATCTGAGCTTCTCTTTAGGCAGTTTCCGTTTTGTGAAGCTCAGGCCACAGAGCCCTCCGAGAAAAGCATCCCTTTCCACGCTGAACATTCATCACTGTCATGTTGCATAATCATCACTTACAGTTTCAGAAAAGTTTCGGGAACATCCTTTTTTTCTACCCAAGCAATATAAACCACACTGATAGTATTTTACACTGTGAAAATGGTATGATGGCAATGGTAATAATTTGCCCCTACCCAATGTCTGAATGACTCTCAAGAGATGACCCCCAAAGACATATGTATAGGTCAAAGTATAAAAGTATTTCAGGGTAAAAAAATAGTTTCCAAGCATCCAAAATTTCAGAAAGTTCAGATTATCAGCTACAAATTAGTATTATGTATAAAGCTGACTGTTTTTTGGGTGTTTTTTTTTCAAATTGTTTTTGAGCTTGCTTGTGACTGGACACACTCTACATGGTGCTAGATTCAGAGTTACTGCCACTGGGCACCATGCCAATGCTGGAACTTTCTTA
The DNA here is from genome assembly GCF_001890085.2 of Hipposideros armiger. Classification (NCBI taxonomy): domain Eukaryota; kingdom Metazoa; phylum Chordata; class Mammalia; order Chiroptera; family Hipposideridae; genus Hipposideros; species Hipposideros armiger. The sequence goes on along the minus strand of NW_017731615.1, from coordinate 1,072,745 downwards.
TTCCTAGTTAACCATTCTATATACAAGAGGTATAACAAACACTATACACAACAATAGCCATATTACTAGTAAATCTAGCTCCTGATCATAGCCAGGGTAAACCAAGTTCTTGAGGTGTCAGTTTTCGTCTTAGAAACTCCAGATTATTCACACTAAAAACTCCAGGAAGAAAAGAGGAAGATGAGGCCTGCTCTCTATTTCCTATATTAAGTTCTTAATAGGTATGGGGATTACAAGGAGAAAGAATGCTGGGAATTACAAATATGAGATTTCCAGATTAAACTCTAAGAAGTGTGTTCTTGTGCAGGTGGCTGAGGACAGGTGGGAGAGCTATGGTGGTGGAGTGAGCTTCTTGGGGAATGAGGAGGAGAACTTAAAACAGAGCAAGGAAACCTTTCCTAATACTTACTACGAAGATTGTTGGGTGATTTGTTTCAGGTGTCAATTCACACCCAAGAGAGGTGAATATGCAGGCTTTGAATCAAAATGACATAGTCTGCTTTCAGTGTGTGTAGCAAATTTATACATTTCATCAATGAGGTGCTAATTAATAAATAGGACAATTTATTGTGCATTAGTTCAAGTTGATCAATGAAACCTTTGGTTGCCAACCTCTAAGATGGCCCCCTATAATCTTTGCCTCCTGGTATTCATGCCTTTATGTTGTGTCCTTCCACATTTAATCATGGCTGGTCTGTTTGGCCAATAGAATATGGCAGAGGTGACTTCCAAGGCAAGGTCATAAAGGACAGTTAAGTTTTTACCATGTTCTTTTAGATCACTCTTTCTGGAAGAAGCCTGTGACAATGTCATGAAGGTACTGAAGAGGCCCATATGAAGAGACCCCCCCCACCAACAGTCAGCACCAACTTGTCAGCCATGTGAGTGAGCCACCTTGGAAGTGAATCCTCCGATCTCAGCCGAGCTTTCAGATGACTACAGCCCCAGTCAATATCTGATTGAACCTCATGCGAAACCCTGAGCCAGTACTGCCTAACCAAGCGGGTCCAGCATTCCTGATCCACAGAAATAATAAACAAATTTTATTGTTGTTTTAAAGCATTATGTTTTGTAGCGATTTGTTACAGAACAATAGATAGCGAACACTGAACCTCATCTCCCATATGTTCCATCTGATTTCTCCAGGTTACTCTGGTTGCCTGAAAAATACCTAACCATGAAACCAAGCCCTGCTCAGGCCTTGTCTCCTTGGAGATTGCTAATTGTTTACCAGAATCTATTTTCCTCAACTTTCTGAGCATATAGTTAGACTACATTGTCCAGACCCCCTGGAGGTTAGGTAGGGCCATGTGATTAGGTTCTGGCCAGTGGAGTGTGGTGGAAGTTAATACCTGGCTCATAAAATCTCCCAAGTGTGCTCCCCCATGCTATTTTCCCTTTCTGTCTGATTGAGATGCACCCCTCAGGGTGGCCCTTGAAGCCATGTGTTGAAAATGGCATTGCCACCAGGTCCCTGGAAGACTGTGTAGAGCAATGTGGGCTATTTTGTAAGCAAGAAATGACCTTTGTTTTGATGCTGTTCAGTTTTGGGGGTCTATTCATTATACTATCCTAGCCTATTCTAATCCACTCAGTGCCCTCTCAGTTCCCAGACCCTTTGTGGAATCGTTATCAAATCTTTTTCCCAGGAAATGTTCCTTTCCTATGTACTATTTCTTTTAAGTTAAGTTCTTTCATAGACTTGGAAACAAATTTATTCTAGTATGCCCAAGAAGTGGGCCTGGATTAAGGTTTGAGCACTGTCAGATAACATAGTACAATTTAACAATGTCTGCTGACGGATCGATAATAAACTAAAGCAGCAACTCCAAAGAATTTTAAGAAACTTATCAAATCAGTGAAATCGATTTTGAAGGACAGACAGATTTTGAGTGTCTCTCATCACAGCATGCAAGAAACTTCTACCATTTGTAAGGTGTTGGTAATGAACTACAATCTGTTCTCAAAGTTTTTGTCTTGCTGACTCAGGGCAGATGAGGTTTGTTTCTAAGCTTGGTGTGACACCACGCCATTAGGTTGTTGCTTTTGAAAACTGGCATTGGTGCTGATTTCTCATATACAGTGGTGGCTGAGCATTTTCAATCCTCCACTGTTTTCCATGTCCTTCAGGCATCAGCAGGAGAGGAGGTCAAATACAGGAATCTGAGGGTTAGTGACATACTGAGACACTGAGGAAGACCCCACTGGGTCTTGATTAAAGCATTTTAGTTACTTAGTTTAGTTTTTTGTTCATTTGATAAAAAGGAGATAAGAAAGAAGAAATGAAGGAAAAAATACCCAGTCAGCATTGGCCACAGCCAGAAGGTTATGCCAACTAAGAAAAGATTATGCCAGCCTCAGAGTTTACCTTGATACTTTCCCTCCTGCCATCTTTTGCATAGTGTCCACCCCTTGTCCAAGTAGCCAGAAAAGGCTGACTGAACAGTGTGTCATGTTCATGCTTATAAACAGCTGCAAGTGGTAAAAGAGCAGTTTAAGAATGTCATTATGTGGATCATCATAATATGAAAAGATTTTCTTTGTTATACTGTCTTCGCCTGGGCTCCCCTCAAATGCAGAGCCCCAGGTAGAATGCCTCCGTGCAATTCCTTTATTAAGAAATACAATCCTGGGAAGCAGAGGTGAGGGATGAGTAGAGAGATGGAAGGTCAAGGGGAGGTACACTTATCCAATGGTTCCACCACCCAAACATTCTCCCCTCAAGGTGCAAAAGTCCCCAGAATTTCCAGTTTGTACTTGGGGAGGGACACACCACTATAGATTAGTTCACATTTTCTGCAATTTATGTAAAGGAATCAAAGTATGTGTCTTCTTTTGTCTATTTTTTTTCACTCAGCATAATGTTTTGGAGATTCATCTGTGCTGTAGCATGCATCAGTAGTTGCTGTGGACACATCCTAATGTGTCCTCCACTGAGTCACTGCATTTTTAATCCTTTTCTCCTGTGTGTGACTGAGACCTGTAATTTGCTTCTCTAATAAACAGAACACGGCAAAGGTAATGGCATGCCCTGCTCCTGTTTATTTTACTTTCCTCCCCATGTTCATTTTAGATCTAGAATTAACCTAAAATTTTTTTGAATTATGATAAATTTAGAAATATTGATCTAAATATTAAAATACCTTATGTCATCCCTACGTAATTTATTGATTTCTTTTTCCCATCATTTTGTGGTGCCAGTTGTATCATATATGAAATTCTTATATCTAGAACAGGTTTTTGGATGAGCAAAGACTTTCTGAAACTGAAAAACAATCAGAGGAAACCACAGAGGAAATATATTGAGAAAAATTAAAAAGATAAAAAAAACTACCATAGGGGAAATAATTTAACAATTAAAATGGGGGGGGGAGTTTGTTTCCTGATTATAAAGTTCTTAAAATTGTGTCTGCAAAGGAATTTGTAAAAAAAGAAATATAAGTTTCTGATATACATAATCATAATAAAACTTGGCATGTATTGAACATTAGTACACTCAGTCACCAGACTAATTGCTTTACATGGATCTCATTTAATCCTCACGACAGCCCTAAGAAGTAATAGAGTCTGAGTAAATTTCAATCTCAGAAAAATAACAAGATATTATTCATTTTCATTTAGTAAATTAGCCAAGTTTATTGCAATAAATGCTATTGGTAAGAAAATTTCCTGGCTAGAACAGAAAAACCATGAGTCATAAAGGAAAAAAGTTATAAATTCAACTTAATCAAATTTGAAACTTTTGATACTCAAAGTATATCATGAAGAAATGAAAAGACAAGTCACAAGTTAAAAGAAAATATTTGCATTAAATATACCTGTTAAAAGGACTTTTATCCAGGATATATAAAGAGGTCTCAAAACTCAATAAGAATACAAACAATTCATTTAAAAAACAGGCAAAACGTTGGAAGAGACTCTTCACCCAAGAAGATATATAGATGGCAACTAAGCATATGAAAAAGCTCAACATCATGAATAACTAGGAAAATGCAAATTAAAACCACAGTGAGATTCTACATATGTAGTATGACTAATATTAAAAAGATTAGCCATACCAAGTGTTGGCAAGGATTTGAAGCAAGTAGAACTCTGATAAACTGTTGGTGAGAATATTCAATAGGCTACCATTTTGGAAAAAGTTTCATGCTTTCTTTAAAAGAGTTAAGTATTTAATTACCATATAACCCAGAAATCTCACTCCTAGGTGGGATTTGCCCAAGATAAATGAAAGCATCTTCACAGGAGCACTTGTATACAAATGTTCATACAGCTTTCTTCAAAATAGCCCAAACAAACAACCCGAGAGTCCCAATGGGCAAAAGGACAAATAAATTGTAGCAAATTCATACAATAGAATACTCCTCAACAATAAAAAGTCATGGATTTTTGTCACACATAACAAACAACATGGATGGATATCAAAAACATTATGCTGAGTGAGAAAAGCCTGATGAAAGAGCATAATACTGTGTGACTCTATTTATATGAAAGTCTAGAATAGGCAAAACATATATATTGGGGTGCCAAAAAATGCATACACATAACTTGTATTTATCTTTTGTTATCGGTATATATTGAGTATTACAATTTTAATACAGATTTTTTCTTTCTTAAAATCTGTATGTGATTTTTTGCCACCCTTTGTGTAGTGACAGATAAATGGTTTTCCAGGCCAGAAAAGTGGGGGACACAAAGGAACATTCCCTTTGATTGACATATCCTATATCTTCATTGTAACAGTAGTTGTGTGGATATACATGTTTTTCAGAACTCCTAAAAATATAAACTTAAAATGGATGTATTTTATTGTAAGTAAATTGTGCTTTAATAAACCTGATTATTAAAATGATTTTCATCCCAGTGGGACTTTTTTTACATTATTGAAACTAAAAAAAAAAAAAATCTTGATAAAAGTTTTGCTACTCAAAAGGAAGCTTTGTTAAAGAAATAATGACATAGCCTCATGTGGAAGAATTATACATTTATTATACAAAATGTGAAGAATATTTAATGATGTAAAAATGATCCAAATGGATTTTTAAGAGAATAAAAGTCACATAACTGTATGTGAATTGTACCTCTCTAAAATTTTCAAATCAGCCCTTGCAGCTTGAAATTTAATTTCTTTTGTGCTTCCTTGTTTTTTTAAGTCTTAGCAAAATGCTTATTTAACTGCAAATTATTGTGTTGCCTAAGGATACCTTTTTTTTTGTCCCAGACTTTATATTCATAATTGAGAAGAAAGAAGAACATAAGTACATAATCTGTTTTTTCACAACCTGGAATTATATCTAGCCACACGGAGAAATTCATTTTGCAAGTGTTTTGCTTGTTCGTTTGTTTATTTGTTTGTTTGTTTAACAGGATTGAACCAAACCAGGCACACTAAAAATACTTTATATTCAAAATTTGGTATAAATAATAATGTGTTTAAAAACACAGTTAGGTAGGGCTTATTGTGATTGTGCTATTTTCTTTCTTGAAAATTAGAGTTCATGAATTTTTGCACAGTACATGGTTTTATGTCTAAAAATAATCATAAACATTGAGAATAAATTATATTTGACTTTATTTCACATTTAGTCTAAGATTTTTATCCTTTTAATTGTCCTTGTGGTTATTTTTGTGTTTGAGGAGCATTGCACATTCTAAGAGTTAACCAGTTCTCTTTAATTGAGGGAATGGAATCAGAAATGAAGTCCTCAGGCAAAGCTGCCTGGGAGGGAAACTGAATATCAGCTCCATTTAGGTTTCACAGAGTTAAAAGTACAAATGATCTATTATAATTCCGGGAATGAATACTCCTAAATGTTTTAAGAATTATTTTACTTTGCTCAGAATATCTGCAGTGCCTCCCAGACGTCAACTAAACCAAAGTCTTGGCTCTGAGTGTGGAATTCAAGGCCTTCTGTGACCAACTCCTGGTTCTACCACTGACCCCTATGCCTCTGGGCAAGGTAATTTTTCTGTCTGAGCTTCTAGTTTCTCCGTTATTTTTAAAAACACATTGAGAGAGTAGTGTCTTGCTCATAGACGTGTTGTGGGCAATAAATAAAATAAAACACTGAGCACACGCTATGTGTAGAATAGAGTGAACAGTTAGTGGGAGCTATTCATTTCATGTTACTATTATTTTATGTATTTGTTTATTCCGCTTCTGGGTTGTAACTTAAAGAATTGCTGTTGCTTTTATTTTTATTTTACTATTGTCAACTCAATGGGTATTTATTGAAGGCCCACCATTGCCCGGCATCATGCTGGGTGTTAAGGCAACAATGGTAAAGAAAATGAACTTGGCAGTGGCCCCCAGGTAGCGTTTAGTCTAATAGGGAAGGAAGGTAATTAATACACAAGAAAAGAAACTCGCGGGGGAAAATAGCTGATGTGAGATATTAACATGGAGTAGAGGGGAGGGAGATTCAATTCTGGTCAGTGTTGTCAGAGAAGAGCTCTACAAGGTGAGGTTGAAACCTGAGAAAAAAGTTGGACACCATGCAAAGAGCTGAGGGGAAGGGAATCTAGTAAAGGGAATAGTATGGGCAACAGGCCAGATTTAACAGAGCTCAGTATGTAAATGAGCAGAGAGAAGAGGCTAGAAATGAGTCAGTGAAGGAGAGACAGTCCTGCGATGTGCCTAGAGAAGTCCACAGGGGCCAGGTCTTGGAGGCTTGACAAGGAGTTTGGGTAGCAGTCTATGGACTGTAGGAAACCATGGAATGCTAAGCAGAGGACTGATAGCATGCAATTACGCTGTAAAAAGACCATTCTGCAGGACGCTGAGGGTCATGAATAGAGCCTGGGAGGTGGGGTGGTAGAGGAGGGGACAAGAGCAGAAGAAGTCTAGCATTTGGCTTCTGCCTGCCTCTTCAGTCCTCACCTGGGGTCCTTTCCCTACTGCCTCCTGTTCTCCAGCCACATCTTCCTTCTTACATGTGAGATAAGCTGGTTGCTCCCTGTGGGCCTTTGCAAGACTAATTTCTTCTACCTGGAATGCTCTTCTCCCAAGTCACAACCTGAATGGCCCATTCTTTAGTTCAGGTCGCAGCTTAAAGTCACCTTCTCTGAGAAGCCTTTGTTGCTTCTTGCTAGATGCATTCCTAAGACCTTCTTGGGATCAATGCTGAATTGTTAATTGCTAAATTCAATATTTAGTTCATTATTAAAGAACATCTGCATTGAAAAAAATAAACCTAGTATTTGAATACATACATTGCATTATTTCTACAATTTTATCACGGACAGTTTTAGTAGTTGATTTTGGAAGTTTGAAGCCGCACTGCAGAAACAATTTCTCAGCTCTGTCAGCCACTCAACAGCTCCTGCAGTCACTATAATGCTACTTTCCATTACCTTCAGTAGAGGAGCAAGATAGTTTGAGGTTTCCTGTTATTCTCTGATAGCCTCTTGTTTTCATGGTCTTTGTAGCCTGCAGTACGATCGGAATAACGGTGGCTTTTCACCGGCATTATTTTAACATGCTTTTTGATGTTTTGCCTCACTAGGAAATTTTGAGGTATGAAATTTAGCATTCTGCTTTTAATGTATCTTAACAAGATGCAAAGAATTCCAAAATAGGATATTTTCTTAAAATTAAAACCTAAATGGGGTTTAATTAAAAACTTAAATACACAACTTAAAGGTTGTCTATCTGCCAATCTTTACTTATTTAACTCATTGAAGGTTCTTCATAATTGCATTTGTACATAAATAAAATTAACAGCTTTCATAATCATTACATAGTACAGCAGTTATTCTTGTGATGATTATATATATATATATATATATATATATATATATATATATATAGAGAGAGAGAGAGAGAGAGAGAGAGAGAGAGAGACTCTTTGTAGAATAAAAAGCATGAAGTAGATTTTCACCCCAGAATAATTGAGAATGCTTACCTATAGCTGAAAATGAATACTTAGATATTAACAATAAATCTTCATGATATATTTTGTTTGTATCACAAATGTTGCTATGTTGACTAGTAATGCTAGAAAGCTACATGATTATCCAGCCATTTATTATGGACAAGTTTAGGGATGCCAAAAATGACCTTGAAGTGGGCATTCAGCTGAATATGAAAGCCCAAACAAAACCTTAATGCATATCTACTTCCTGTCATTGCCTCCAACAACAGAACACTGTTTTATTAGTAGTGCACTAATCACTAACTTGTTTTTCCTGATGTAAAAAAATGTTTTGTATTCCTCCTTTGGAATCCTGCTCCATGGGATCAGGGTCCCTGCTGTCTTTTTCAAGAGTGTGTTCCCTCTTCCCAGGAAAGTCCCTGGCACATACGGGGTGTCCAACAAATGTTTGCTGAGAGGATGGGTGGATGTATATAGATAAATAGTAAGTAGTACAGGCAAGAGATGATGGTAGTTTGAACTCTTGTGAAAGAAGTGGGGATAGTAATATATTATTTGCTCACAGAATCAACAGCGTTAGCTGAAGGATTGAATTTGGGAGATGAGAGCATATTATTGATCAGGGTTGGTTTCCAGGGTTCTGGATTGAGAAAATTCTATAGCTTCAGTGTTTAGCATCCAGCCTAACACCGAGCAGGTGCCCCCACACCGAAATGTTAAATTAGGGAATTGACTTGAGCTTGGATTTGATAGATTCGATTCGTAGCTACACAAGCGAGAAGTAGCTCATTGGGTACCTGGACACATTTTTCCAGTGCACACTGGTGACACTTGATGCCCACATTGTCTTCTCAGTGGCTGAACTATGCAGGCAGAGGCTGCTGCGTGGCAACATGTTGAACCTTACTGGCCTGGAGAGGGAGACACAGGAAAGTATGGTTTGCCATCATTTAACTTGTGGTTTCAACCAGGTTGCTCTAAAAGCAAGTGGTTTGCTGTCCCTCACCCTCTTCCCTGGAGAAAAATGAAGAACACTAATTCAGAAAAAAATATGGCAAAGTTTCAAATTCATTATTGGAATGGTATCTGAACCATGAAAAATTCAGCTTCCCAAAGAGGATTAAGAAAAGAGCATAGGCACTAATTGTCATAGAGTCCTTGTTACATGTGATAGATTTTTCACTTTTTTTCAAACAGTGACTCATTTTAAAGAAAAAAGTTCAACAGCGATTTCAGAGAAAAGTTAAATTAATACAGACATTAGCTCAGACGCTACATGTGTGATACTGGCAGGCTGCACAAAGCTTTTGCTCCCATGAATGCCATACATGAGAAGAGCACCCCCCAATTTCTTTGCTACTAATGTCATTTACTACAATGTGAACCCTGATTTGTCCTTGACCCTGGAATTCATTATGTGGGCTTCATGGGACTGCTGGCCCGCCAATTAGCCAGTTTTCCGGCCTGATTTTTTAAGAAAGGGACAAAGCTATTTGAATGCAGCCGTATCTGGCACAATATGGAGTCTTTATCATTTTTCTCCACTCGATGATTTTACATATAATGATGTGGAGAGCAGAGGGAACATAACCATTTCGGCATGTGGCCACCAATCATCTCTTATTGTTTTCAAAGAATGGGCAAGTGTTATTATCCTCCACTTGGGGTTAAAAGAATTTTTTTTTAAATGGGCTAGAGTCAAATGCACACATATGTAGAAAAGTCTCGTTTTTAGAATCAACAAAATCATAATCTCCTCTCCTAACTGACCTCACTACATCAAATTTTCATTGCTTGTAATGAATGTGAAATGCTGTAAGCCTGATATCCTTTCCCCACCCTTCCTGTCCCCCACTCGCATTGGATCTTTGGACCTCAGGTAACAAGCAGGGTAGCGAAAGGTGCTGGGGAAATACTAGGCTTTGGAAGGGATAGGCCTGACTTCAAATTTTGGCTCAGCCCCATCATTGCAATTGACCTCAGGAAAGTTGCTTATCTTCATCTGTGGAATGGGTTTCATTCTAGACATCTTGCAAGATATTAGAGATAGTATATGCAATATATATATATATATATATATATATATATATATATATATATATATATATAGCCATGTCATGAGTGATCATAGCTGTCATTGTTGCTGCCTAAACCCTCAGAGCATGCTGATTTGTCCATTTATCAATAGGATCATCTTCCCTTGAGTTCTATATTGTGAAACTGTCTCATACTCTATGTATTAAACATTTATTCATTTAACAAATATGAACTATGGAATTATTATATGCTAGCTCTGACATGAGTCAAGTTGCTCTAGAAATCTTCCTGCCTTCTGGAAGACTCTGTCAAACTGCCTTTTGGTATTAAAAAAAAATGCAGGGTATCCTTTATTTAAATATTTATATTCATTTCAATAGTAACCAATTAGTTGAGTGCTACTATTTTGGAAGGCATGGTGGTAGCATTAGAAGAACAAGATACAGATCACTAGGAATCTGCAATAGAATAGTTGATGCAAAGTATATCTAACAAGTAACCTAACAAATGCTGTCATAATTTAGATCTGTCTGAATATTACAGTTTATTATTTCTATCATGGGAGGCCATATAAGATCTGAGGGATCACAGAGAAAAAACCATGCATATAGCACGTCATTCACTTATGCAAGATTACAACTTCCTAGACATACAAAACATACAATTTTTATGTTCAATAGAGCACCTAAAACCATTACATCTATCAATAAAAGTCCTATGTTTACATAAGCCTTAGTTTTTATGTTGTGTCTTAATCTCTAAACTGTTTGAGCCATAAGTAGATTTTGTAATCACAAATAGTTCTGGGAAGAGATTATAGCCTGTGCTTGACTCTCTGGGGAGTTCCGAGACAGATAGAGAGCATGGGTACCTGGAACGTGCCAATAGTATATCAAATCTTATTTTAGTCAAAAATTTAAACTTTTTTCCCCACTGAACTTTTAGCCAGAGCTACTGACAAATAGCAAAATAGATGTAGAATGCTAGTAAGCAGAAGCCCAGCAGAAGGCTTTGAACACAACTACCAGAACAGTGAGGATCTAGGAATGTAGGAATGTAGAAGAGCTGATGGCTGGCCACCCCAGAGGGAAGCGAGGCATTTGCACAGGAGCCGCTGGGGGACCCTGTTCACCCAGCAGGATTATAGGGCAGCTGAGGGAGCCAGGGATGTCTGCAAGGCCAGGAAACTGATGGCAGGGAAAATCCCATCCTGCACTGGGAGGGTAGTTAGAACCCTACCCTCAAAGGAGTGTCCCAGTCTTCTGAATGCTGAGTCTATTCTGTGGAAAATTCCCAGAAATGGCCATTCATTTAATACTAACTGAGTGCCTACTATGTACAAAAATTCTGTGCCTATGACTGCAATCTGGTGTTTTACACGACCATGATTCTGTCTTTATTCTCTTCAAGAAAGTCCACCAGCAAAATCTTGTTAGGGAGAGAAAAGTGCTCTGTTTGTCATTTCTGAACTCAAATGCTTCCATCAACCTTGAATAATAGGAAAATTCTTCTGAACGTAGCTATTGTTTGCATCATCATCGTCATCATTATTCCAGGCTCCTGAACGAGAGCCGAGAGTGCTTCTTTTAATGCCAACTGTGATTTGCACATTCATAGACGGTTTGAAGTTTCAGAAATTAAATGTCGGGGTATAAAATTTTCTTGAAGGAAGAAAGTATGATTGCATCGAACTTTCCAAGTACAATCAAAGTCTAAAGGAAATATAATTATTATTGTCGGTTTATCACCTCAAACATGTTGTTGTAAATGTCATTATATCAGATGAGTTTGGTAACAGGTTTTCCATTTTGCACTTTATTTGACAAGGTGATTCATTGTTTAGTGCAGTTTAAGATGTCAGTCCTTCTGGAAGGAATTGAGCTGAGCTGATGTGCATAAGAACATTCTTCCATCAAAGTATATGATTAAAGAAGGGTTAGAAATATTGTTTCCAAAGTTGCTTTAAACAAGAATAGTTTCTTTGTCAAGATATAATTTATCACTGTTTGCTGCATCTGGGAGAGTGTATACAGATGATGCACGCTGCCTAGGACACTTTGCACAGCTCTAAGCCTGTCCAAGAATCTTGGATAAGTGTGTCTGCATCGTGGAAACCCAAGTAGTAATTGAAGTTCTGTGTTTTTGTTTCAAATAAAATCTCTCACACTAACTCAGGGTGATAGAGCAAACATTTGGCCCAACATTATTGCATCCAGTATGTTGGATTAGTATGTGTTGGTCACCCAGTATTGACACTTCACAACAGAGCATCCCACTTTTGAGCATGCAATGGGACCCAGAGCCTTCTATTTTTACCATTTTGATGACACCAAAAGCATTTCCTTTTTCTCTTTGTTAACTTCCCATATTAAAATTGTAAATAAGATATAGACCTACAAAAGAAAGAATGCCATTTTTATATAACAGGGGTGCCCCCCAAAATGTATATACATGACTTGTATTCATCTTTGTTATTGTCATATATTGAGTATTACAATTTTAATACAATTTTTTCCTTTCTTAAAATGTGTATACATTTTCTGGGGGGCATCCTTTGTACATACTTACAAAGAGCTGGGAACTGGACTAGTTAATTCATTCTCTCTCATGTTTAAAGCAACCTTGCAATTTATTTGCATCCCTATTATACAACTGAGGGACCTAAGGCTTTGCAAGAATAAGTAATTTGCCTAAAGACATACAGGTAGTGAGTGGTAGAGCTGAAATTCAAACTGAGGTCCTATGACTCCAATGCCCAGAAAGCTTCCTCTACTGTGGCTGGTGTATATGTTCAAAGCACACCAAGCTTACCCTGTTTATAGCAGTGTTGCCTATAAGTTTACCGCTTACCTAGGCAATACTTATATTTACATGTAGTGTCTTTTAAAATTCCACTTGGTTTCTGACTGCAAGTGTCTTGTTTTCGGGGCTTATATAAGCTCAAAGAAGGAGCATTCTTTCTTTTCTTTGCCCAAATGGAAATATATGCCAATTTCAAGAAAGATCAAAATGCCCCAGGCCTCTTATAGGGAAATTAGATATAAAGGAACCTTCAAATATATTTCCAATTACATTGTTTCAAATTAACCAGGTAGAGGGTGTCATAGATAAAATTCCTTGTTTAAGTGGAATTGAACAGCCTTTGTAGGAGAGATACAATGACCAACATTTGAGAATGTAAAACAATTAAGGTGCATTTATGCAGTTGCCACTAAACAATGACAGACATGTCAAAGCTGAATTGCATTTTCTGCAATGATGAGAGCAGAGGCAGACTTGATGACAACATAAGTTCCAGGCCCCTGGGTTTGCCGTGAGGATGGAGAAGTCCAGGGTCATTTGCAGGACTCTCAGCCCTGACTTGGCTCTGCTGCTTGGAGTTAGAGTCAAGACACAAATTTTGGGTCCATTTGAAAAATCAGGTATCCCAAACTAGGGGAGGGTTTTGATGACTTCCTGTTTATGTTACTGTACTGGAAGCTTTGAAACCTGAGGTTTGCATGTGTGTTTGACCATACATTTCTTGGTTTATATTACTATGAATAAAGCCATCTCTGTGTAAGAGGGCTTGTTTTCATTTCCATTTAAATTTTCAAAAGGTAGATCAGTGTGTATATGTCTGCCTACACACAGCTACCAACAAACACACACTGATGGTTTTAAATTCAGTAACAGAATTAAAAGAGTCATCATACATCAGTAAGCAATAGAGGGTTGCAAAGCGGTTAAGGGCTTGGTCTTAGGTTCGGATCTCAATTCTACTTCTATACTATTCCTGGGACTTTGGGCAATTGTTTAACTTCTTTGTCCTCAGTTTCTCCATATTTAAAGTCATGCCTACTTCAGAGGCTTATGTAGGTTATATTTGTAAAACACCTAGAAGAGTATTTGGACACATAGTGAGTGTTATATAACTATTTGCTTAATAAGTAAGGTTTTTCCTAGAAGCAACATGGTCACATGTTACCTCGCAACTGTTGGAACAGCTATTATCAAAAAGACAAGAAATAATAAATACTGGCGAGGATGTGAAGGAAAGGGAACTCTCATGCACCGTTGGGAATGTAAATTGGTATAGCCACTAAGGGAAACAGTATGGGGGGGTTCCTCAAAAAAGAAAAAGAAAAATAGAACTATCATATAATCTAGCAATTCCACTTCTGGGTACTTACCTGGAAAAAACCCACTATCTCAAAAAGATATCTGCACCCCCATGTTTATGGCATTATTATTTACAATAGCCAAGGTATGGAAACAACCTAAATGGCTGTTGATGGATGAATGGATAAAGAAATTGTCTTATAATATATACAATGGACTATTATTCAGCCATTAAAAAGAATGAAATCTTGCAATTTGTGAAAATATGGGTGGACTTTGAGGGCATTATGCTAGGTGAAATACGAGAGAGAAAGAAAAATAAATACTTTATGATCTCATTTATATGTGGAATCCAACCGCCCCCCCCCCAAAAAGAAAACAAAAAAATGAACAAAAAAACAAGCTCATAGATACAGAGAAAACATTGGTGGTTTTCAGAAGCAGCTATGAGAAGGTGGAGGGTGGGGGATGGGTGAAATGCATGAAGGGCACCAAAAGGTGCAAACTTCCAGTTATAAAATAAATAAGTCATAGGGATGTAATGTACAGCATGGTAAATATAGTTAATAATACTGTATTGCTTATTTGAAAATAGCTAAGAAAGTAGATCTTAAAAGTTCTCATTACAGGAAAAAAATTGTAACTATGTATGATGACACACATTAGCTAGACTTATTGTGGTAATCATTTTGCAATATATACAAATATTGTCATTATATTGTACAATTGAAACTAATAATACGTCAAGTATGCCTCAATGTAAAACTGATCATAATAGGTGAGGAAAAATATGTTTAGAATCATATTTTGAGTAGCATTAACTCTTTTACAGTTGTACTGGTCCTCTTAAGGAGGTAATTGATAAAATTTGAGACAGAAGTCACCTTTTAACATGATTTGGCTTCTACATCAGGATAACTACAGAAAGAACCAGAAAAATATATATACACAGCACAAATACTAGGTCTGATTATCATTATTCTGAACTACTGTTCCTGGAGAGACAGTAAGTGACAGTGGTCAGAAAATTAATCTGCTTGAATCCAAGACCAACCCTGTGCAAGTAACCTAATGTCCCTGAGCCTCAGTTTCCTCATCTATAAAATGAGAATATCTATTCATCTGTTAGGTTGTAGTGAGCATCAAATGAGATAACATTTGTCAAGCTCTTTTTAGTATGGTGTTTTACTCAATAACAGCAATGATTAATATTAATGCTTATAGTTTTATTATTTGAGTCCCTTGTTCACATTTTCTCACCTGTTTGTTAAGAATAAGTGTAAGTGCTATCAATCAACTACACTTAAAGAGAAATAATAATATTTGAGAATGTCATTGGACCACAATAAGCAGTAAGTAAGCCCATATGAACATATGCTGTGATGGCCAGATTTTTATAGAATAATTTATCGTTTTGATTTCTACATTTAAAAGAATATGTGGAGAAACTACAATAAAGGTAGAAAACCAAACATAAAGATAAAATAAAATATTGAGGAAGTAGGAAAGCAGCCCTGAGAAAAAAGATAAAAAGGATCAACCTTATTTACCTAAAAAGAGACTGACCAATGAGTTACTTGAGGTTTTGAAGGATAGTTTTTGTAAGAATACTCACTTTTACTTAAGACAAGATAAAGGAGCTGATTATAAATAGTGGCGAGCAAGGTGGATGACAAGGATTTCGGTACACAGTGTTTCCACAGCAGGACAGTCTCTTAACAACCTCTAGAAACCTTCAAACATAGGACAAATAACCACTATTTTGGTCGTTTAGAGTAATTAAATCTAATTACTGGGAATGAAAAACTGGACCTGATAACTTTCTACTCCAAAATTTGGTTTTGTGTGCTGAACTCTAGAGCTTCCCAAACTCATTTCTGTTAGATACCAGCATGTGGTGTTGCCACTGTGCTTAGGTTGGGCCCTCTCATCCCCCATGGTGGCCCAGAGAGCCCATCACTATGAACAGCCCCATCTATTTATTCTAGAGGGTGATATCATCACTCCTTATGTATACCATGAGGTAAAAAATATGGGAAATCATTGACTTGGTCATGTGATGTACTGAAGAAGAGCTGACATCTAAATATAAATACGTTATTAATTAACTGAGAACCTTTCGGAGGCTAAATACAACACCTAGATGCACACATGGAAGCCAGGACAGAAACAAGAAAATTAAGGAATTTACAGTCTTCGGTATTCAGACTCTCTAGGTGTTCTTTGGATTTTCCTCAGGAAAAGAACATTTAGAGGACTCCAACTGGAACATCACAATGCCTTGGCCAATGTGACAAGGTCTGGAACTTCATGACAAGTGATGATGAAGCCCGTCCATTTTCAACAATCTGTACCTTGAAAATCTGGAGTGATATGATTCCAAGTTTCCTTGACAGAAATCCAAAACAACCTTCTTGAGCTAAAGGACACAGATCACCTTCATCATGTTCTTTGATATTTTGTCTCTTTCTGTGTCTCCAAATTGAATGGTTAGGAACTTTATATTTGACCATAGCTGAAGTAGAAAATATTCCTCCATGCATTCATCCACCCATTCTTTTATTTAGCAAACATTTAGATCACTCATATATTTACAGAATGAAAGATTTGGTTGATCCAGTAAAACAGAAAGCTAATTTAGGCTATAAGACTTATGTTAAAATAACTATACCATAAGAGAGCATAGAAGAAGAAGGAGGGTAAATTAGGGAATTAGGTTTGGACAATTAAAAGGGAGATGAGAAATCAGCATGCAGCTTATATTTCTGAAGATACACTGCAGTCTTTCTATCAGGAGCATTTTAAGACTTTTCATGGAAGTTATTGATTTATCACTGGTCATTGAATCCATAAAGAGGCCTAAGTGTATGATCTCAACATAGATTCAAGGCTTATAATTCTGTCTCATAGCCATTACTGCTGGACAATATGGCACAAGTTAACATGGGTAGGAAAGGCCTTCTTTTTGACAGATGAAATGTCTATTCTAAATGGCATAAAACAGGGCTGGATACCAAATGCCCTCCTTTTAATTTTATAGTGGAACAAATGGTCTTAAAATGACCTAGCCACAGCAAAACAAGCACCTCTCATGTGTTGATGACATGCCTTCCTATGTGGTCAGAGAAGTGGCTTTGACAAACAATTCAACCTGTTGACCAAATTATGCCAGGAAAAGCTGCTAAATATTAATTCTCCTAAAACCAAAATGATCAATTTTGGTAGGCACACTTTGACATCTAAATAGATAACATTAAACAAGTCTGCTCAACTGATAGCCATATATAGTTCCTTAGGGTCACAATTTGTGACTTACCTGGTTAACCCTTGGTATGCAGGTGATCTCAAAGTTTAACATTTTACAGGGGTCATGTTAAGGATCTTCTGTGGTCAACAGGGACCTTTGGCACCTCTTACCTTCCAAACTTTTTAAGATAGGCATGTTCTTTTTGCCTTATGGTACAGAGTTCTGACATTTCCATCAATTTGTAAAGACACTGAATTGCTTTGTGAGAATTGTCCTTGATTTGTTTGAAACTGCTTGCTTGGCTCACCATTGTATACACTTGAAATTACTCTCCATTAAGATAAAAATATCATAAAAGTCCTTTTATTTTACAAGGAAACAAAACCTTTGTCATCTACACATCAGATCTTTCTTCAGTCAAAAATGTGGATTATCTGTAAGTGGAACTGGATAGTAATCTCAATTTTGAATTGTCTATTATTCATTTCCCATCAAAAGCCTGGATGAGACCATTGATATTTAGCAGGGATCATTGAAGGGATCCACCAATCACTCATCTTCAAAATTCTCAAAAATGCAACCAGTTTTCATCTAAACTTATTGTAAAAAGTAGCTTTATGCAAAGTTTTTTTTTAAATTAAATTTCTTGGGGTGACATTGGTTAGGAAAATTAGGTTTCAAGTGTACAATTCTATGATGAACAAAGTTCTTTTTTAAAAAAACATTTAAATTATATCATCTTTTTTTTTCAAAAACCTTTATTAACATTTTGAACAGGTTCACCCCAGGTATTACTGAAACCAGCATTTCTTATTTGAAAAAAATTATGGCTGAAAATTTCACTAATCAGAGGAGGGAAACACACATCCAGATCCAGGAAGCCCAAGAAGTTCCAAATAAGAGGAGCCCAAAGAAACTCACACAAAGACACATTATAATTAAAATTTCAAAAGTTGAAGACAAGGAGAGAATATTAAAAGCATCAAGAGAAAAACAACTTGTTACATAAAAGGTAACTCCACAAGATAATCAGTAGATTTTTCAGCAGAAACTTTGGAGGCCAGAAGGAAGTGGCATAATACATTCAAAGTGCTGCAGACAAAAAAACTTCCAACCAAGAATACTGTAACCAGCAAAGTTATTCAGAAGGGACAGGGGGATAGAGTCTTCCAGACAAGCAAAAGCTAAAGAGGTTCACCACCACTAAAACAGCCTTACAAAAAGTGTTACAGGGATTCCTCCAAGCTGAACAGAAAGGGTAACAAGAATACACATGGAAGAATAAATCTCACTGGACAGGTAAATATATAGTAAAGGTAATGGATTGATCACTTATAAAGCTAGTATGAAGATTAAAAGACAAAAGTAACAAAAATAACTATGGTTAAATAGTTAAGGGATAACCAAGATAAAAAGATATAAACTGTGACGTTAAAAACATAAAACCTGGGGGGAGAGGAATAAGGTTGAGTTTTACAATGGGATCAAATTTAAATAGTGATCAACTTAAAATAGACTATTATAGATATAAGGTGTTATATATATAAGCCTCATAATAACCACTACAGAAAAAGCCTATAGTAAATATACAAAACATAAAAAGAAAAGCATATAAGAATACTATTAAAGAAAGCCAACAAAGCACAAAGGAAGAGAGCAATAGAAGAAGAAAGAAACAGAGGAACTTCAAAAACAATCAGAAAACAATTAAGAAAATGGCAATAAGCACATACCTATCAATAATTACTTTAAATATAAATGCATTAAATGCTCCAACCAAAAGACATAGGGTGGCTGTTGGATAAAAACAACAAAATAAACAAAATGAAATCCAGACCCATCTATGTGCAAATGAAATTCAGAGGAAAGCTTTTATACCTATACTTATGTCAGACAAAACAAACTTTAAAACAAAGAATGTGATAAGATACAAAGAAGGGCATTACATAATGATAAAGGAGTCGATCCAACAAGAATATATAACATTTGTAAATATTTATGCACCCAACATGGGGACATCTAAATATATAAAGCAAATATTAACAGACCTAAAGGAGAAATAGACAGCATTACAATAATAGTAGGGGACTTTAATACCCTACTCACATCGATGCATAGATCATCCAGTCAGAAAATCAATAAGGAAATATTGGTCTTTAATGACACTTCAGACCAGATGGACTTAACAGGTATTTACAGAATATTTCATCCAAAAGCAAAAGAATATGCATTCTTCCCAAGTGCACATAAAACATTTTCTAAGATAGATCACATATTAGGACACAAAACAAGTCTTAATAAATTTAAGAAGATTGAAATCATATCAAGCATCTTTTCTGACCACAATAGTATAAAACTAGAAATTAATTACATGAAAGATACTGGAAAATTCACAAATATGTGGAAATAAAACAATGTGCTACTGAACAGCCAATGAGTCATAGAAGAAATCAAAAGAGAAATAAAAAATACCTTGAGACAAATGAAAATGAATATGTAACATACCAAAATTTATGGAATGCAACAAAAGCAATTCTAAAAGGGAAGTTCATAGCAATGAATGCCTACTTCAAAAACCCAAGAAATGTCTCAAATAAACAACCTAACTTTACACCTCAAGGAACTAGAAAAAGAAAAACAAATGAAGTCTAAAGTTAGTAGAAAAAAGAAAATTACCAAGATTAGAGAAGTAAATGAAATAGAGATTAAAAAGACAATAGAGAAGATCAATGAAACTAAGAGCTGGTTCTTAGAAAATAATAACTAAATTGGCAAACTTTAAGATAGACTTACTAAGAAAAAAGAGAGGACTCAAAAAAATAAAATAAGGGGGCCAGCTGAGTGGCTCAGTTGGTTAAGAGTTAGCTTAAGAGCACGAGCTCTGAGCAGCAGGGCTGCTGGTTCTATTCCCACATGGGCCAGTGACACTGCACCCTAGCTGAGCTGTCATTGAGCTGCCAACAGGTGGCAGGATGGCTTAGCTGGTGTAACAATAAGATTGCCTGTTCAATGGTGGACTATGTCCATCCGCAACTCAGACTGAACTTGGCACCTTGAGCTGAGCTGCCGCCTGGATAGCTCATTGGATATAGTACGTGCTCTTAATAACAAGGCTGCCGGGTTCGACTCCCACATGGGATGGTGGCTACACCCACCCGCAACTAAGACTGAACACGTCACCTTGAGCTTAGAGGCCACGAGATGCCGACGGGCAGCCAGATGGCAACTGGCACCCTCCACAGCGAAGACTGAAGAACAACTTGTCTGTTCCCCCTCCCCAATTCCCCAACACTGTTTCCCTCCCCTAATTTCCCAATAAATAGACAAATAAAATAAGAAAAAAAAAAGATTTTACAAGTGATACCACAGAAATACAAAGGTACGTATGAAACTACTATGAGCAATTACAGTAATTCTTAAGTAACATCATCAATAGGTTCTGTGACTTTAAGCAAAGCAATGTATAATGAAACCAATTGTACCATAGACTAATTGATATAAATACAAATTAAGTTCCTACATTTCATCAACAGTATAACAAAATGATGTTTAATGAAACAATATTATTCAAGGACCTGTAGTATATGCCAACAAATTGAACAACCTAAAAAAAAAAAGATAAGTTCCTAGAAACATACAATATTCCAAGACTGAATCACAATGAAATAGAAAATATGAACAGACAAAATACTGATAAGAAGATTGAATAAGCAATCAAAAACTTGCCAACAAACAAAAGTCCAGGACCAGATGCCTTAACTGGTGAATTCTACTAAAAGGAGGGAACTCTTCTAAACTCATTTTATAAAGCTAGCACTACCTTGACACCAGAACCAAATTAGAATGCTACAAGAAGAGAAACTCACACTCCAATATCCTTAATAAACCTAGATGCAAAAATCAACAAAATATTAACAAACCAAATTCATACACTACAATTAAGTGGGACTTATTCCAGGGATGAAAGGATGATTCAAAATCTGGAATCAGTCAATGTGATACACAACATTAGCAAAATGAAGAATAAAAATCATATGATCATCTTAACAGATGGAGAAAAAGCATTTGACAAACTTCAATATCCATTTATGATACAAAGTCTCAACAAAGTGGGTACAGAGAGGACATAGCTCAACATAATACAGGCCATATATGACAAGCCCACAGCCAACATCACACTTAATGGTGAGAAGCTGAAAGCTTTTTATCCAAGATCAGGAGCAAGACAAGGATGCCCACTCTCTCCACTTCTTTTCAACACAGTATAGGAAATCCCAGCCAAGCAATTGGGCAAGAAAAAGAAATAAAAAGCATCCAAATTGGAAAGGAAAAAGTAAAACTGTCACTATTTGTAGATGACATGATATTGTAGTATAAAGAAAACCTTAAAGACTTCATCAAACAACTGTTAGAACAAAAAAAATGAATTCAGAAAAGTTGCAGGATACAAAATCAATACACAAAAATCTGTTATAATCATATACACAAATAATGAGTTATCAAAAAGATAAATTAGTAAAATAATTTCACTTGCAATTTCATCAAAAAGAATAAAATTCCTAGGAATAAATGTAACCTAGGAGGTGAAAAACCTATATATTGAAAACTACAAGACGATAAAAAAAGAAATTAAAAGAGACATGAATAAAAGGAAAGATATTCCGTGTACATGGGTTAAAATGGCCCTATTACCCAAAGCAATCCACAGATTCAATGCAATCCCTATCAAAAGTCCAACGGCATGTTTCAAAGAAATTGAACTAACAATCCTAAAATTTGGAACCATAAAAGACCCCAAATAGCCAAAGCAATCTTGAGAAAGAAAGACAAAGCTGAAGATATCAGACTCCCTGATTTCAAACTATATTACAACGCTATAGCAATTAAAATAGCACAGTATTGGCATAAAAACAGACATATAGGTCAATGGAGCAGAATAGAGCCCAGAAATAAAACCCCATATAATTAATTTATTACAAAGGAGCCAAAAATACACAATGGGGAAAGGACAGTCTCTTTAATAAATGGTGCTGGGAAATTGGACAGCCGCATGCAAAATAATGAAACTGGACCACTCTTAAACCAAACACAAAAAATAATTCAAAATGGATTAAACTCTTAAATATAAGACCTGAAACCATAAAACTCCTAGAAGAAACATAGGTGATTAACTCCTTTACATAAGTCTTGGCAATGCTTTTTTTTAATCTGACACAAAAAGTAAAAGCAACAAAAGCAAAAATAAACAAGTGGGATTACATCAAAGTAAAAAGCTTCTGCACAGCAAAGGAAACCATCAACAAAATGAAAAGGAGACCTACCAAATGGGAGAAGATATTTGCAAATTATATTATCTGATAAGGGGCTAATATCCAAAATATATAAAGAACTCATACAACCCAGCAGCAACAAAACAAAAAAATCAATCCAATTTAAAAATGAGCAGAAAATCTGAATAGACATTTTTCCAAACAAGACATACAAATGACCTGGAGGTACATGAAAAAATGCTTAATGTCACTAATCATCATGAAAATACAAATCAAAACCACACATAAATGTCATCTCACACCTATTAGAATGGCTAGTATGAAAAAGAGAAGAAATAATAAGTGTTAGTGAGAATGTGGAGAAAAGGGAACCTCCGTGCACTGTTGGTGGGAATGCAAATTGGTGCAGCCACTAGAAAAACAGTATGGACGTTCATAAAAAAATGAGAAATAGAACTACTATATGATCCAGCAGTTCCACTTTTGGGTATTTATCCAAATAAAACAAAAACACTAACTCAAAAAGATATATGGATGCTCATGTTCATTGCAGTAGCAAGTTGTGGAAACAACTTAAGTGTCAATTAATGGGTGAATGAATAAAAAAAATGTGGTATATATACAATAGAATATTATTCAGCCATTAAAAGGAAGGAAATCTTACCATTTGCAATAGCATAGATGGAGCTCAAGGGTGTTATGCTACGTGAAATAAGCCAGACAGAGATACAAGTACTATATGAGCTCTCTTATATGTGGAATCTAAACATAAATAAAATTTTAAAATGAAGTTCATAGATACAGAGACAGACTGGAGGATGACAGAGGCAGAGGGGGTGGGTGGGAGAAATGCATAAACTTTTGTTTTTAGTTTAAATAAATTAAATAATAATCATAAAAATATTAAACAGAATTGACTTTGGAGTCAGCAGACCCAGGTTCAAATCCTTACTTATCTGTGCACATCAGAAAAGTTGCCTAACATTTCAGAATCCTTATTTCTTCAAAATGGCTGATATGTGGTCCTGTTCCCTTCTCCTTGCAATAAAATTACTTTTGCAATATCTTTTAAATAACAATAAAAACAGTATGACCTATTATGCAACTTAATGATTCCCAAATAAAGACCCATAGGACAAATTCCTTTGAAAGCTCAGACTCAGGAGAAAATTACTTCCTTTCATTAGACAAAGAATACTCTGTCATGTTTCCTTTTTTACCTTGATTGCTGAGAAGCTCAGAGTGAACTTTTAAGCTTAGTTTCAGTACTTCCCCTTAGTCTGGATTTTCAAATAATTATTCCCTCACCATTTTAATTTCTTGGTTCATGTCTTTTATCATATTAATGATTTTTCACTTAATTGTGATTTTGATTGTAAGCTGCCTCACATCATATCACATTTGGAAATAGGTAGTGTATAAATGCATATGAAAAATATCACCTCTTTAACTTAGATTGGGTACTAGATTCGGGGCTGTTTGGAGGCATGTCTTAGAAAGTGTGGCCAATGTAATACCTGCAAAAGAAGAACCCGGGATATTTATGAGGATTTGCCCCAGGTCTACTGGATCTGCATCAAGGTGGGGGTTGGGAATCTTCATTTTTACAAGCTTCTCAGGTGAGTTTTCTACAGACTGAACACTGAGAATCCCAAAGTTGCTAAATCACCTTCAAGAGAAGGATACAGCATATGTTTCACAAGCACTGTCTACAGCTCTCGTAGGGCACAAATTTAGATATTCATAAGGACTTGATGAAATGAAGCGTGTGAGGCAAAGTGATAAGCACTGTGAGTGACCCAAAAATGAATAAAGAATCAGAAAATTATTGCCACGAACCAGGTGTGAGCCATGGGGGTCTTGGCATCAGGGTGGCAGTGGGAATGGAAACTATTTAAACAGTGCTTCAAAATGTGGGGAAGAAGGACCCCCAGGACTTTTCTAGTCATATTTGGGGGATTAAAAAAAAGGCAGAGAGAGAGAGAGAGAGAGAGAGAGAGAGAGAGAGAGAGAGAGAGATCAGAGATATTCCAGAGTTTGAATCTTGAACAATTAGGAAAATGTTCATATATCATTGGACATGGAGAATTGCACAAAAGAGTAAAAAAATTTACAAGTTTGGTTTTAAAGCATGAGGTCCTAAGGAAACCACCAGGTACAAAAAGAGTTGGGGAAATGGTCCTAGACTTATGAGTCCTGAGGAAAGCCAAGCCTAGAGATTAAATGCTGGAGTGTTATACCTACAGGAAGTTGAAAGTATGGGAGTAGAAAATACCTCAGATAGCAACTATAGAGTGAAAAGAGAGGACGGTGAAGAAGGAAACCTGGGGATGGACCACCAGAAGAGAAGGCAAGAAGAAGAGATACGTGTGTCAAAAAGTAACGGGGAAAGGAGAGAATTGTAGCCTTCAGAAGTCAAAAGAAAAATGACTTTCAAGAAAGCTTCAGGTGCTAGAAGCTTCTTTGTTGCTAAATAGGTTTATACTTTTGAGGAATTGCAGTTGAGTAGGTTTAGTGGAGTGGAGGAGGTAGAAATAAGACTGCAGAGGGAGAGCAAATGGGAGGGAGACACTAGCATAAAACCTCTGAAAACTCAGATAGTGTAGGATGGAGAGAGATAATGACAACACGATGGGAAAGGAGGGGTGAGTACAGAGCTGCTGTTAGACTCTAGGAGCCTTTTTTGAAAATTAGGAAAATTGGATTCTTGCTCTGGGTAGACATAGTCCCGCATGTATGCAGTCACAACTTGGCTAGCAGAATATTGGATGGATTTCATCCTGACTAGCCCTCCAGCTGCAAGTCTCTGTTCAGCGTTCAGAGGCAACAGTCTTGAGAGAGAGGTTTCGATGACACCAGACACTTAAGCATGTCTTTAGATCTAGAACAAGTTGCCAGTTTTTGGTAGGGGTGAGGATGGCATGGAGGCTAAGGAAGAGACAGGGGAATAAGGGTAGCTGCTAGCAGGAAATCAAAGCAGGAAGGGAAGGAAGGAGGGAGGGAGGGAAGAGGAGGAGAATGGAGCCAACAGCTTAACAAAAAAGTAACTTAGAACGTTGAAACCGAATATTTGACCACACCCCCTCAATCTTGAGCAGGGTGTCTGGGAAGGACAATGTGGGGATGAGGGAATTGCAAATGAATCCTGAACTCTTTTTAGCAGATTTGTTTATTATAATGGATCTGAAGCAATTCTGAAGCCATTTTAAATGCATTATATTATTCAGCACAGGAGTAAATGTGTTGATGTTGTTGGCATCCAGGGTTCTCATGGTGGAAGAAGGGAAATACAAACACGGAACCAGAGAAGCCAATAGAGAATCTCGTGGGAGGAGTTGAATTTGGAGAAACTAGTGTGAACTCCTTATTTCTAAAACAAGTATATGTATGTGTATATGCATGTTTACATGTGTATACAATGTACACATATACACACATGTATGTATGAATATGTCTTTCTGTATATATAATTGTATGTATGTGTACATGCATATATGTACACATTCATATATTTTATAGCTTTGTTGGCTGATAGGGTTGACTCAAGAAGCAAAGATACTCTAGTAGCCATAAGCACAAATAGCACTCAGATATCAGTCTTTAATGCAATCTCTACTAAACAAAAACCATTGCAGACAAATAGCTGATTTAAGGACTGGGGCAGGGAGCTTCAAGATGAGACTGGAACTCCTTGTTATAACACAAAGTAAGGGATTGTTTAAAAGATGCCAAGAATACAAGACTAGATGGAAGAGGTTCTCACTACCAAGTGTGGGACAATTTGAGCACCAAAATAAATGAATTTCACGTAACTGGGAAAAAAAGAATTCATACCCATGGCAAATAGATAAATGAATAGGGGAGAAAAGAGAAATCTTACTTACAGTGGAATCTCAAGGACCAACTGGTAAACGTGGAGAAAGTGGTAGAGTTGGAAAATCATAATTTTGCAACGTCTTGATAAGGATTGGGTTAGACAAGAATTATCAATGGATGCTAAATGTAGGGAAAATTTTGAGGAGGGACAGTGTATTTGCATGGTTTTAAAATGTTTCCCCACAAAATGATTAAAATTAACAACACTATTGGGAGACAGATGGACACTGTGTGTCTCCAGATACAATACCCTGAGGACAGAACATCACGGATATAATATTCCTATAGCAAACACATGATTTCAATCTAATCATGAGCAAAGATCAGATAAACACAAAATGAGGAATAATCTATTTTCAAAAGGAGAGCCTATTCCTCAAAATTGTCAATATTATCAAAAGACAAAAAAAGACTGGGGAAATGTTTCCACTTTAAAGGAAGCTAAATAAATATGACAACTAAATTCTATACCCAAATTGTGCACTGCAAAAGGGGAAAAAAATGCTACAAGGGATATTGTTAAGAACATTGACAAAACTGGAATGTGAGCGGTACATTAGATAACTATAATCCATCAGTGTAAATTTATGAAGTTGATAACTATACTATGGTTATGTAAGAGAATATACCCATATCCCTATTAGGAAAAGTGCATTGAAGTATTTAGGGATAAAATGCCATGATCTATGTAACTTATCTTCAAATGGTTCAGAAAAAATCTCTGGATAATTGGATAGATGGATAGAAAATGATACATCAAATGGCCTAAAATATTAATGATAGGTGAGCCTGGCTAAAATGTACTATTTTTATTTTTGCAATATTTTGTAAATCTGAAGTTATTTTCTAATAAAGAGTTTTTAAAAAGTTGTCATTTGTTGTTATTTTAAATGTTTATAGTTAGATGTGTTGCCAGGAAAAACCCAAAAAAATATGATCCAGGAACTTTGCTATCTTAGAAAATAGCTCTCAAAGACAATGAGAAATTTTGAGGTCAAATGTTTTGCAAGCAGAGACTTCAGTATTTACTCCTAGAGCTAGAATACCTTGGGGTAGAAAAGACCCACCTGAAGAAAAATCACAAAAAGAATGCTAGGGATCATAGCAAAGCCCACATTTTCATTTTATTACATTTAAACTTAATTTCTACTTGGACTTTAAAGAATTGTCCCTCTCCACCACTTCTCTCAGATATGAAACAAAATACACGGAAGGGAAACTACATATTTTTAAGTATTTCTCAAGTAAAATGTAACTATAAAAGTGTATGTTCCTACTGGAATAGTAATCTCTTCCTTCATAATTAACTATTGCGTTTTTCTTTCATCAGGCTCTGACCTTTAAGGTGTGACTGTTGTGTGTGTTTTTAATGCCTAACTTTTCTGGAAAGTGTGCAGAGGTCATAATGAGGCATAATTATATACAGTATATAATTTTCTTTGGCCTTTTCCAAGTACTAATTTAGCTATCATTTTTTTTCCTATAGAATTTTTATAAGAAATACTTTTTAACATGAAAGTCCTTTCTTCAGTTTTGGCATGAATTATATGTTCAGACAGGAAACATACGATAACAGATGTTAAGTGGGCACTGTAAAGTAAATCCTTATTTATTTAGCTAGAAAATGAGTTTCTAAAACAGATATTGTTTCCTCCATACTCTGCTTTTATGAAAAGGAAACAAATAACTAGCCTACCTCTCTAGTCCTCAATTTCCTTATTGCAAAATAGGTATCATCAATTACAGAGTATGCTAAGGATTCAATTAAATTGAATGTGTAATGTGCTTAGCACATAGTAAGCACTCAAGTGATAATCATTTATTTTATTATTATTTAGAGTGATTTGAAAAATCCAAAGTGTGTTTACCAATTTATCTTGATTTCCTATAACTTACTCATTTACTCTACTAAATAATAATTGGTAATTATCATAGTGATGTTACATTATTACAGATTCGATTTTGTTTAAAAATGTTTGAGTTGCCATTAAGTCAAAGATGACTTAAATAATCAGACTCTTAGGTGAACAAGAATATTCTGGTGTTCAATCACTCTGAATCCATGAGTCTACTTTCTTTCTTTCTTTTTTTTTAAATTACCCATTAAGTATTATTTTACTCCTTTAGAAAATGCCTCTTAACTTGTAAATAATTTGTAGTTTTACTTTCTAAAAATAGTTTTACATATAGTTTGCATGGAAAGACCTCATAGGCAAGAGAATAATCCTGAAGTTAGAACACTGATAAAAAATATTTAGAAGATAGGCAAGTTGTGTCCCGATGAAACAAGAACTGTTTCCTGAAAAGTTAAAGAGTTTTCTTTCTACAAAACCTTGCTGTATGCATCATCAGTCATTTGAGATGGGAAGAGATAAGAGCGCCAGTATGAAGACTGATTTGATTTTCACACCATTTTAATAAAATAAATTTTAGTAACCTGTATTTGTATATGGAAAGTCACTTTAAAATAAATGAAACATTTGCAAGCAAGCAAACATGCACACACAGAGGGAATTATTTGTTTTTAATTGCTGACAACGTAAGTAACTTGATCAACTAATAGAACCAGACTAATTCTATAAACCTTAGGGTATTTTTTATAAACCATTAGTTAGGGAATATTGGGGTTTAAAGAATATCTGATGCATTTTCATGTTCCTGATACCTTCAGTCATTTTAGTCCTTGAACACATTTTGCTGAATAATATTTGTTTTATGCCTGTAATGATCCATCTGTTTATAGGAAGTTGGGATATATATATATATATATATAATTTGTATATTTTAATGGCAGGTTTAGTGTGATGACAAAGAAATGTTTTAATAATTTTAGTATTATTTCTAATTAACTTGTATATTTATTAACTTTTATGAAATTAATAAATCTATTATTATAGGTCTTGATGATGTGGAAAAAAATACCAAATTTTATATCTGGTGATCCTAGTCCAAAGTCCCCACACAAATAAATGAAGAAGGGGGAAAGACTAATGCCACCATCTACAAATTTGACAAACATGGCAGCTTATGTGGGAGAGAAACAAAGGGTTTTGCACACATCTGGAAAATCTTGATGTCCTATATCTTATGCTTCTGTAGTTAACAAGGGGTGAAATTATTGGGGCCAAATCGCCAGAATCGGCCATTTTTCTAGTGTAAATTTGAAGTCAAATTGTCTTGCATTTTACATTTGCTTCCCTTGAATTTGCTATTTTTCAGAAGACTGTACTCACCAGAAAGATTGAGTCCTTCATGGTTGAGGAACATCTGGGGCTATACATCCATGCACAGGGTATTGGTTCTCTTGTTCTTTGGAAAACCTTTCCCAGGTTGGGGGGCACTTCAATTCAATCAAGAGAACACAAGCCTCAATATCAGTAGTGGTTAAACATAATGTCATAAGGGATTTGTAACCAATAATAAAGTACCAATATTTAGCCATAATTTTTTTTTGTCTAAGTATAAATCAGACTGGCTTCAAAGTTACCTATAGAGTAATATCACTCCATTCAGTTGCATTAAGATCACCTCCCCGAGTGGGAGAGGAGGCAGAGTCTTTCCTCCTTGGAAACTGCTGATGAATGCTTGGCAAAATCCTGAAAGTGTCTCACACATATGACCATCCACCAAGTTGTGTGTGTTGCTGAGAAAAGTTGCTTTATGCAGGCCCTGGTTTACTTTCAGTACACGGGGACAAATAATGTTTGCACATTGTCTGCTTTGGTGGGGGCCCATTAATCAAAGATCAGGCTGGCCTCAAGGCATCGGCAAAATGGCTTTGCCACAGAAATCTTAACATTGTGGGTCGGATTTGCATACATCATGTTGTTATTTTGCCCTGGAAATGCAAATAAATACATGACAAGTCTCATATTAAGAAGCCATTGTTACATGGAAGGTATGTATATAGTTGCTTTTTAAGGAGGAAGTGGCTAACTGCCTTCCTTGAGTGTCCCCTCTCTAGGCATGTGCAGTGGGAGGTGACGGTCCTGTCAAAGGTGAATATGGAAAAAAGTAAAGGACTGTTACCACCAGAACACATCCTATTCAATAAGAGGGCCCACCTAGGCCACAGCAGGGTGTGTGAGAAATAGTTATTGCCTTGGTAAATTCCGATTATCTAAGACCAGCAATTGGGAAATAAAAGTGTATCTTAAACAATCTTTGATCAAAGTTTGACCATTGTTTGGATTGAAAAATACATTTGTAAAAACTGACTCTGGCCTGCATTTAAATTTCCTTGAATTGCCTTAGAAAAACATTTAGAGAAATGATTCCAGTTTGTTGGTGAATTGAAGTGAGTTTAGTTTGTGTCAATTTTCCTGATGGTTCTGATTGAACAAATGACTTAGTCTGTAATTGACTAACTCTCTAAATCAATCAAAGCCATGCTGTAGTAAATAAACTAAGTTTAAATCCTTAAACCAACTGTGGGTGTGGACCAACCTAAGTTTATGAAACAAAGGACACATTATTTTACTAAGGTTAACATGAAACGGAAATTGAGAACTCAAAACACAGAAAGCAAAAACTAACTATGACAGGTGCTAACATGCTACACTGATTTTGCAAACGGAAATCTATCTACCTCTAAGAAAATGGTGTTAGAATTTGGAATACCATAAACCAGAGACAGGAAGATGTTTCCTGTAATGGGCCAAATAGAAATATTTTAGGCTTTGCAGGCCATATGGTCTCTGTCACAATGACTTAACTCTGCAGTTATAGTGCAAAAGCAGCCATAGACAATATGTAAACAAAGGGGTGTGTCTATGTTCCAATAAAACTTTATTCATGAACACTGAAATTTGAATTTTATCTAATTTCATGTTAGGAAATATTCTTTTGATGTTTTCAACTGTTCTTAGCTCAGAGGCCAAACAAAAATAGGCAATGGGCCAGAGGTGGCCCACGAACTGATGTTTGCTGACCCCTGCCTTAGACTAATTAAGCATGAGCTGTAAGAGTCAACTGTGAACTTCAAGACATATCAAGAATGTCAGTGACTCATTCACTCTTCATTAAAGAGTGACTATTGAACACAACATCACCTAGCTACTATACTTGACAAAAAAGTTTACCCTGAATTGAATAATGATAAAAACAACTGGACACATCCTGACTGTGAGTCATGCTATAAAACTGGCCTGGACTCTTCAGAAATGTCAGTTATGAAAGACTAAAGAAAAAGAGAATAAAAGTGCAGGGAAATTGTTCAAGACTAAATAGACACCAAACCCAAAAGTAATGTGTGCTCTTTGTTTGCATCATGGATTAAAACAAAAACCACTGTAAAAGGATGTTATTAGGGTATTTGGAGAAACTTGAATATGGATTATCAGATATTATTATATTGATGTTACGTTTCTTGGGTGTGAGGATAGTACTGTAGACTTGTAGAATACTGTCCTTGTTCCTAAGTGACATATACTGAAGCATTTACAGATGAAATGTCATGATTTGCAATTTAATTTAAAATGGTTAATTCACACAAAAAAGTGTGTGTGTGTGTGTGTGTGTGTGTAGAAAGATGAAGCAAATGTAGTAAAATAGTAACAAGAAATGAATCTGACTAATGAGTATGCAAATATCATTTTACTACTCATTCAACTTTTATATAGGTTTGAAAGTATTCTCAAATAAAAATTGGAAACAGCATAGAAAAAAGGACACAGTTATAAATTTAGTTGGATCAACTTAGAAAATTTTGAAATATAAAAGTATAGTGCTTGAAAAATAATGTATTCATTAAAATTCTAAAATAATACCAATTTCATTTGGAAATTAATATAATTTAACTTGTAAGTAATAGCTAAATCATTTCAGTCTATTTTACTATTTTCACCTCATTTATTTCCAAGAATTACAGCATGGGTAAAACCTAAGCTGGATGAACCAAACACAACAACATTATCAAGCTCAGCTTCTCAAAAGCCCTGAACTTAGATTGTTCTGTTGTTGTGTAAGATGCATATTTATTCAATGACCAGAGATCTGAAATATATTTTTTTCTGTAATTAAGACTTTCAAATACAAAAAACAATTCATTTCTTGTAGTAGTCAGATCCAGATAATTCTGCATATTTTTTTTGCCCTCTAGACTTTTTTAAATGTAGAGAAACTAGATAGGAAACAAAATTAATGGGTCATCATTTAATTTGGAGAAATCACTCTATTCCAGGACATCAAAGGCACTTTCACAAGAAAAACTGTAAACCTTGATAGGCAGAGACCACGTTTTGTCTTTGTATCTCTAATGCCAAACAGTGCCTCACACAAGTAGCCACTCAATGAATGTTTGTTGAATGGCTGAAGGAATCAGTAAAAGGAGGGGGAGCCCTCTCTGCTTTAAATGGAAATGGGTTAGGTTTTGATGTAATGTAAGGAAAAGATTCATGATGACTCTGGCACTGGATTGGGCCACTGAAGGAAGTAATGGATTCTTATTTCTTTACTTATTTATTTATTTATTGAAATTTACAATAATAGAATAAACATATATCTTGAATATATTTTTAGAGAAAACTTACCACTTAAATGTTCAGATACTTTTCTACATATAGGATGATGAAGACAGCTCCCCAATTTCAAGGATTCTGTCTGTTAACATTCAGCCAGGTTGAAATAGGTCTGAGAATCATGACATATGAAGGGCTGTTGAGGGAATTAAAGAACAAAAATCATAGCAGCTGGGGGAGGATGAGTAACTGGTCTCAATTATCTTCAGGGATATCATGAGAAAGAAGAGGTGGAAATACTCTGAGCAGCTCATCAGGAAAGAATTAGGGCCAGTGAGCAAAATTAAAGGTGGGGTCATGGTCCTATGCAGATTTTAGCAACCTAAGAAATAACATTCGAACAAAGACACGCCCAACAGTGGGACAGCTTGTCTGAACAGATAATATACCACTGTCACTGGAAGTGTGTAGACAGAGCTGGTGTGACCATTTTCAAGGGTAACTGGGGAGGCAGCGCCTGCATAGGGCAAGGGATTGACGTTATTCCATCCCTTCCAACCTTGGAAAAGCATTGTTCAATAAACCTGAAAGTCAGTCTACAAATTCGGTGTTAATACGAGACTGTTAATAAGCAAATATTTTCAATACCTCCAGGTCTTCAATGAGCATATCACAGGCAAACAGAACATCACGGTCTGGTTGTTCTTTGAATGTTTTACCAATAGACATAAACTTGGCATTAGTTACTATTCAAGGAAAACTCAGGTTGTCCCAGTATATAAAAAGATAACATACCTCAACAGAGATCCAAAATGCTCTTAGGTATCTCAAACCTACTAGGATTTGTTTTCTCCACATCCTGGTCCTGTCCCCATTATCTTGTTATCTTCTCCAGCCCACCTTATTTTCTACAGCTGCCTCCTAACGAGACATTACCTCTAATCTCTTTCCCCTGTAATCACCTTGAACACTGCAACTAGATGTCTGCCTAAAACCTCGTGAACAAATTACTACCTATTCAAAAGTCTAAAATGATGCATCAATTTAGAAATATGTATGGAAAAGATTAGAAGGGGCATGAAAATGTATAGTCATTAAAATGGTAGAATTACAGACTCGTATTTTTTTTTAAATGTTCTTGGTGCACTGCTAATAAAGCTCTAATGATAAATAAAATCAGGTGCAAAAAACACAGCCTGTAAAAGACTTCCTTACTACCTAGCATGTCACACACAAAAGCTCCAACTTAACCCTTTAAAAGACCCTTCATTCAGTCTCCCAACTTACCTTTTCTCCTATACCCTTGCAATAAGCTTCACTAATTCTCTACTGTCTAACTTTCCGTTCTCGTCTAGCCCGTTTCTTCCTCCTTGTCCCTCGTTGCTGCTTCTGTCTGTGTGTCTTTCATCACTTTTCCCTCTCCCTCACCTGCAGGACAACTAATACATTCCATTTGGGTGTTCACTTCATCCGTAATATAGGTAAGCCTCCTGAGGGAGTCCATTCATCATTGCATTCCCTGCAACTAAGAGGGCCTTGCAGACTAAAGGTATCCATAAGCTATCAGTTGAATTAATGATTGTCATTTCTGTGGCTATATGAATCCATAACAGTATTTCTTTTTGAAATTTTATATAAATGGATTATACATGGTGTGGTTTTCAAGTCTTTTTCTAGTTGTTTACGTGTTTTAGGATGGGTCTCTCAAATGGAAGAGATAAATGTCATCGATATTACCTAATTCAATACTTCTACAATTTTTTATTGAATACCTACTGTGTCAGGCACTTTAGTAGGTGTTAGAACATAAATTAATAACTGCATTTAATAAGAGCAGTAAAGGCCAAATGGAATATTTCTTAGCTAATTTCTTTTACACAAAATAAATATACTTGAAATCTATAGTCTAAATCAAAATGAGTCAAATTTTCTATACTTTTCTACCATCTTTCTATCAAACACATTCAAAAGAATTATATAAAAGAAATATAAGATATACTAGGTATCCTGAAATCCAACATTAAACCATTAATGATATGTAGAAATTAAAAAAAAAGGATATATTTTTACTGGTTTAGGGGAACTGGCATTGACTCATTTGTGTTCCAAGATCTTTATAGTGATTAGAAAGATTTTGAAAATTGTTAAGTCTTCATGTGTAGATTCTAGTTTAAGTAATTTTAAGCCTCTTATGCAATATAGATATTGTGGAAGCCGCTACATGTTATAATTTTTTTCAGAACCAGATGCAATAATTTGGTAAAGAACACAGGTAGAAGAGATCACTAATTTTCCTTGTCCCCTAATAAGCTATGTTTATTATGCCAATTTTAATTACCATGCAATCTAATGGATTTAAGGCTTATGTTTTCCACATCACTAGACATCACAAACATGAAAGCATTTTATACTGTCATTATACATCAGTGTTTGTTCTTGGTTATACATATATACAGAAATTATTCACACATCTTAACCTTGCTATTTCCTCCTTTCAAACCAACCTAATTTTACCATGAAAGCAGCTTTTTAATAAATGGTATAAGAAATACAGCAAGGCACACTTTTTTAAAAAAACTTTTTCTCATTACCACCTCAAGAAGCATAAAAAACAAAACTGTTGCACATAATTTAATCATAGAATGTCACCAGTTTATAATATACAACACCATACAGTTGTTTCTTGAAGTGCTGCATAGATTATTATTTTTTAAATAAAATAAATAAAATGGCGCTTTTAAAAGTTGCTTAATTTTGAAAGAAGGACCAGCGTTTCTCCTCTAATGCTGCAATCAAATCAAATGTCAGCCTTTTAGGTAAAATTCTCTTTCAATAAACATAGGCATCCTACCATTACAAAAAAAATTCAGATTGAACATAAAATTGGTCAAGTACTGGCAGGGGCTCATTCCGGACAGGTGAATTTAATGGACCATCAATTTGGCGAGCTGCAGAGCTTGAAAGAGCAGATGGGGAGGGGAGGAGTCAAGGAGAATAGTCTTGCTGGAGAGGTGGGGCCGGTAGAGGTAGCTTGGGACAGGAACCCACGGGAGAACAAGCAGCTTTGCTGAACTTCAGGGACAGTCACCTCAAGAGAACCAGTGCACACATCCAGATCACAAGGCTTATGTGGACGAACTGCATTCGGAAGGAAGAGTCACCTTGGGAGAGGTCATTGTAACAGACGGCAGTGACGTGATGGGATAGAGACCAGCCCGGGGTGGGAGTATGAGGCCACCCCGGAGTTGCAGCCAGGCGTATCTATAAGAAACACAAAAAGGACAAGAAAAGGTTTCAGGGATGTCTGTTTCATGGGCACAACCCAGACCTTTGAGGAACCACTGAAGGCTGCCATTTTGGGATGATCAGCTAATGTTCTGAAATACAAGGATACGTAAAATATAAAGTGATTTTAATAGCCCAAGCTTCACACTGACAAAAACGTTTCAAAATCAGCCAGTAATGAAAAGTACACTGATTTTTAAAAAAGGGCAAGGTTTTAAACAAAACAAGAAAAATAACCATTTGACTTTTCCCCTGGATCTCATCTATTCTTTTGCTTGTGGACTCAGTTTCAAACGCTCAAGACAGCCTCAAATCACCATGAAAATGTGAAGCTGCCAAATGATGCACAAAATATCAACAAGTGATTCCCAGACAGAGACCCTAGGCTCTCAGGTTTAATCCTTCCTGCAGCGACTGTGTATGTGACAGTGGACTTGAACAAGTCCACTGTTATATAGTGGTGACTTATGAGGTCTGACAATTAAGTTCACGAACTCATCCTAGAAAAAGTGCTACACGTTTCATTGCTGAATATCACTACAGTCACCTTCAAAGGACTCTCCTTGGGAAGCTATGCATTGATGCCAGTGCCTAGTCCACCCTTCAAAGCAATTTTGGAACTCTTTTATTTTTTAATGCATAAAATATTTACTAATATTTATTGGCAAATTTCTATGATTTCAGACATACTAAAAAGTATCTGCAATGGCCTTGGTTCTGTGTGACTTAAATAACTATAATTTACTTTTTTAATTGTAGATTTTTATTTATTTTTATTTTATTTATTTTTATTCTTATTAGTTTCAGGTGTACAGAACAATGCAATAGTTATCCTTTTCACCCCTCACAAAGTGACAACCCCCCTCCCCCCACTCACTGTCCCCCTACCCCGATATCATACATATCTATTACAATTCCATTTACTCCATTCCCACACTCTACTCCACATCCCATGACTACATCTGTACATCTGAAGCTGCCGTTGAATAATATTATATGTCAACCATAATTTAATATATAGTCATGGAACTCTTTTTCTGGAATGGCCATCAGAGCTGTCGTCATATTAACCTTGATGTCCTACATGTCATCAAAATGTCTTCCTTTCAATATTTCCTTTATCTTTGGGTAAAGAAAGAAATCATTGGGGGCCAGGTCAGGTGAGTAGAGAGGGTGTTTCAATACAGTTATTTGTTTACTGGCTAAAACTACCTCACAGGCAGTGCTGTGTGAGTTGGTGCATTGTCGTGATGCAAGAGGCATGAATTGTTGGTGAAAAGTTCATGTCATCTAACTTTTTCACTCAGCTTTTTTAGCACTTCCAAATAGTAAACTTGGTTAGCTGTTTGTCCAGTTTGTACAAATTCATAATAAATAACCCCTCTGATATCAAAAAAGGTTAGCAACATTGTTGCAACAAATTTGCGAACTTGTCAGACTTTGTATTCATAACATTGTGAGAATGTTGCAACCCCTTGTCTACAAAAGCATATAACTGGGGCTTCCAGCTCAAATACAAATGCATGTCGCTTAAGCTATGGACAGCATTGTGCAAATGAGAATGAATCAGTTATTTCTGTACCTCAGATAGCTCAGACACAAATTTGTTCCAAACTCAGTTGGTTCTGCCTATCTCTAAGTGGCTAAAAGCAACCTGCTGAATGTGAGCAACAACTAAATTCCAGATTAAGGCAACGCAGAACACAATTACTTTAGGTCCTCTGACCAGCTCTCAAATAAAGCAGGCTTTTGTGAGCCAGGGTTTAAGCTGAGTTTGAAAGTCTGATGTCAGGTTGCTTTATTCTCCCTTCAGAACTAAACATTCTCATTCTCTCTTTCTTGTTCTCTCTTTCGCGATAATCTTGTAACCTGTTTAAGAGCCAGAAAGTCTTTAGCTAATATGGCTTGGCTGGAACCACAGGAAGCTGGGGAGAGAGACAGGAACAGATGGGATGAAGTTCAGTAGAGTAAAATAATGCAGTAACTCAAGAAAGAGCATTGTTTAAATGTTGAGAACATGACTCATTTGAAATCTGGCCACTGAGTAGGGAATGCTTAGGTAAGGCGAATCTGGTCTTACTAAATGCTGGTATTTAAATTCTCTCTGGATAATCAATTCTTTCAACTTGGTCCACTTGGAAAGGGGCAGGCCAAATTGGCTGAAATACAGATCTGGGGTGGGTTAGTGTGTGTGTGTGTGTGTGTGTGTGTGTGTGTGTGTGTGTGTGTGTGTGTGTGTGTGCAAAGTATGACGCCCAATAAAGTCTTCATTATTTAGCATGGTAGGGCTAGTTATTCAGAAGTGCTGGATAATTAAAAGAAAAAAATACTTCGCATCCACTAGAACCTTGATTTATTAAAGTGATTTTTAAAGGTAAATTTGATAATATTATACTTGTATTGTTTAGTGAAAAATGAATACAGTAGCACAAAGAGTAGTTTCTTAAATCTGCTTTGCCAGCTCTGGGTTATATTAAACAGTGTCAATTCAATTAATAGAATGAAAATGTGTGGTGTGTACATGAGAAATGTTTGCTTTCACTGCTTTCTCAGTTTGTAAAAACCGAGCAGCAGCACCTTTTACTGTATATGTGTACACCTGAGCTTACTTGTATAAATACAAGTAAATGCTTAAAATCTGAAATCTCCGGGCCACCAGCTATCACATTTGCAGATCAGGAAAGTAGGAAAAGCAATGGAGCTGAAAAGTTCTAAAGGAAATAACAGGCATCCTAAGTAAATACAGCCCCTCTCCCGCCCCTCCCCCCAATACACACACACACACACACACACACACACACACACACACACACACACACACACACACACACACACACAGTAAAACAAAGCTCAAAACTAGAGCAAACCAAAAGGGAAAAAATAAAAAGTATACTCTGGCTGCATGTGGCAAGTTAAATTTTTATACCACAGGATTTCTCCTGCATGAAGTTGAGGGCTAAATCATTCACGAAAGATCAGAGGCTTATGATGAGGATTATGAAGAAATAACTGTCAGAATACAGCAAAAAGATTAGTGTAAAGTACATCTCTTAGGCAGGTCCTAGGAGGCACTGCAGACATACATTATGTGCTTCCTCCAAATTAGGCAGAAGTGTCTAGGTCTACGCAGTTACCTTAACTTTGATATGATTTGCTATAACTGACCTCTCTATTTTTGTAGAAACATGACACATAAATGAAAAGACTGAGAAGCACAGCAGTGTGGTTGGAAATCGGTGCAAATGCACATTGTGTTAAATAATGTTAAAACTTCTCAAACAATTTCAGTGAGTTTTTAATTAGAACATAGTAAATGAAAAAGCTTTTCAAAAAATTTTGAAAAAAATTGTTATTGTTGCAGACTGTATTGTTATTCTAAGTTATAGCTCTTCTGGGTAACAAAATCATTTCATTATCTGATAACCTATTTCTGGAAAAAAACCCAGCAAGTTGAATTTGGTGAATTTTATTATCCTAATAAAAAGAGCACTCCAACTGATGATTTTCAAATGGGTTCAAAAGTAGAGCTTTTTCTTTTGCTCTTCTGAATCTTGTAGGAACCACAATGACAGCAATTAAAGCTTTTATAGACCTGAAACCTCCTATTTACCTAACAATTTTACTATGTATTCCTGACATTTAACACTGAAGTCATGTCAGCACTCCAAAATTAAATAACTTGTACTGATTCGTAGTGTTTTAACAATATGTAAGTCTTTAAACCCAGGTAGCCATCTTAAGGGCTGGTGAAAAATTTAGGCATCCAGATGTTTTGCATACATGCTACTGAAAAAACTGAACAAGACTAGTAACTATGGCTATTTCAATGACCCTATGCTGATGATGAGTCACTTGGGGGCGATGTGAGTTCTGCAGAAGTAAAATTTGGCTGCTTCTACCCTTCCCTGGGATAGGGCCAGGCATTGCATTGTGGGGGCTCGACAAAATAGTGCTGCCTGGCTGGCAGACGGTTGATAGTTTTACACGGTCCTTGCCTATAAAATGCAAGGGTTACACGGATCGATCCATCAGCACATTCACTTCCCTGAGTCTAAAGATGGGGCTGCTTACCATTTACATTTCATTTCAATTCTATGTCTACATCAGGGAGAGAATAAATCCTCGGTATTAAAAAGGGAGGAGTGAGTCCTGGAGGTGTCTCCAGTGCCAGGGCTTCTCAAGCTCCAGATCAGCATGACTAGTGACTTGAGAGTCACAGTCACATGATGTCATGGCTCAGAGTGGTGTTGCTTTCAAGCCTTTATCCCCTTTCAGAAAACAAAAATCAGCCAGGCTCTACCAGCCCTTCTGTGGGGTTGGCAAAGCCCGCGGTACAACTGGTTCTCATAGAACTTGTTTGCAAGCAGCTTATGGAATCGCCGTTACTCTCCCTTAATGGTTAGTTTTACTGCAGACTGATGGAGAATGTGGTTATAGGACAGACATGTTTCACAGAAAATACAATTTCTCTCTCTCCTACTTTTGTTCTCACTTGCAGCCAATTGTAAATAGAGTCTGAAACAGAAAAATTGGTTGAGCTATATTAGTAAGTAGGATGCCTTTCTTCAATTTTGCATACCGAGTTTATTTTTAGGAGATATATATATATATATATATATGGTATAGATCCCCCCACTCTTCATTTCTAGCAGCTCTACACAGGATCACACATTTTAATGAGCCTAGGGCACAGGTGTTGCAGGGGAAAAAATAATGATGTTTGCCATTCATCTTTCAAATTAAATAATGTGTTTTTAAATAGTAACTTTTTTCATAATACATTATGGGAACAACATTTATCTGTCACATTTTAAAAGATGTATTTGTAATAAATGTAAATTACTTTTAGAAAATCAGTAATTAGGCTCATCAAAAAATAAACAATCTGCCACAAAAAAGATAATCTTTAGCATAGTTAAGTATAATAACTGTTATTTGAATAAGTTAACAAATTAGGGTAGATTGCTTCTGTAATTCATTTCCTATAGCACAAGTTTAGGTTATGGCATTAAGCTTCTGGAGTGGGGGTAGAAATGGCAGTCAGCACCTCATACTTTTCTGAAACACCACTCTCACATTCAAAAGCTCGGATTTTCCTTAAACTTGATCGAGAAAGTGTATTTATTGCTGGGGCTTACAAATGGGAAATAACAGAATTTTTGTGTCACTTTTAGAACCGTATCCTCATCTCGGAATTATCCATCAATAGCTGTCTTATTAAGTATGAAGAGTGGAATGACTTTCTTTAAAAAATTGGATGGAAATCAGCCTGTCACCTACAGGGAAAATTCAAAAATTTTGCTTTTATCAAAACACCATTAACTTGTCGTGTATTCTTTCTGCATTTGCTTTCCGGGCCTGTTCTCAGTCTGTGTGTGGATAAATAAGAGCCTCCTCTTTGCCATCAACTTCCCCACCTGTTTGAAGCCTCAGACTTGGCGGCGATTAGGAGTGTGACAGCACAGCCTTCCACTGGGGAAGCAAGTGTGATGATAGTTACTTCAGACAGAAGCATAAAAGGAAGGCCCAGATCAGGAGACGCAGCCTTTAACCTAATCATTGTTCATCTTCCAGCACTGAAGGGAGCAGGCAGCCCTGTGCGCAGGAAACTGAAGTGGGGACGGTTGTCATTGCGCATGCGTTTTGATCAGAGGGTCTACGTGCGATTTGGAGAACCGTTTCCCATCCCTCAATGGAAGAATGTGAGGCCCTAAATTATTCAGCTACTTCCTCAAATTTTGTATCCTTTTGCCAGAATTATGTAATAAGATAATGTCACTAAAAATGTCATTTGTGACTGTTTTTCCCCCTTTTGCTTCAC
The DNA here is from genome assembly GCF_001890085.2 of Hipposideros armiger. Taxonomy (NCBI): domain Eukaryota; kingdom Metazoa; phylum Chordata; class Mammalia; order Chiroptera; family Hipposideridae; genus Hipposideros; species Hipposideros armiger. Next base: position 1,030,776 of record NW_017731615.1, on the reverse strand, counting down.
AGTTACTTGCACTGTTGAGAGTATTTCTTCCATCAGTCAGATAAATATTTGCCATGACCAGTCATTCTGACTAGTCTTTTCTCCTATCATGGCTTTGTGGACTCAAAGTCATATTTTTAGTATATATGTACATATACTGGGGGTGCAAAAAAAATGTACACAAGTAGACACTTTGGTCAGCTTTGCTCAAGCAGTAGTTCACCACAATCAGAAGTGTCTGGACACTGATGGTAACCACTTTTAGCACCTCTTGCAATTGCAGAAGTCAAACGTGACTTGTATTCATCTTTTGTTATCGGTATATATTATTACAATTTTAATGTTTTTTTTCCTTTTGTAAAATGTGTATCCATTTTTTGTCACCCTCTGTGTGTGTGTGTGTGTGTGTATGCTAAAGTGTATTAAGTGCATATTAAAAACATGAGAACTATACGTACCTTTCAATGAGATGATTTTCATGCTTGGAGAGGGTTACATTCTACCTATGCATATTTATATGTCGTTCTTCACCAAGGTTTAGAAGATTTTCTTCGCAGGTTAGAGTTTTGGGGTTGGGATGCAATGCAGCCTTGTCTTTGGGCTGCTGTTCCTTTGAGGAGAGTCCTGGAACCCTAGAGTTGGCTGACGCAGCCTTATGTTCTTCTGGCATTCCAGATTCACCTGGTTTTCCTGAACTTTCTTTTTCACTGTCCAGCTTTGAAGGAGCTGTCAACACTGAGCTTTTTCCACAGATCTTGGAAGCTTGGGGCAAACCATCCACTTCCTTTGCAAAGTCAGATCCTTTCTGAGGGGGAGGACTTGACAGAGTCACTGTGTCTGCATCAGCTAAGAGAGAAATGTCACTGAACTTGGAGGAGCCTTCTCCTGCTGGTAATGGTGTTGTGGCCTCACCAGGACCTGCAGGGTCATTTGCAGGGGGCTTGTTGGAGAAACAGGGCTCGTCTCCATCAGGGTCATCCTCAACACATGCCTCAAAGAAGCACTCAATGTCCTCCTTGTCTTCCAGGCCAGAGTCGGTCATGTCCGGGGGCAAAGGAGTGTTGCTCTTCTCTTCTATGTAACTGGTGACCTCTCCACAGTCACTGTCATGAGATGAGAGTGACAAGTAGGAATAAAAGTCCCCTTTTCTCAGCTGGATGGGCCGGTGAGAATGTTCCAGCACTTTCTCCTTGATTTGAGTTAACGAAGTAGGAGCAGCGGCCTCATTTTCAGGTTGAGATTTACTTTTGAGGGCAGTAGAAGCCATGTCGATGATTTCTTTCACAAAATCATGCACCGAACAATCTTCAGCATCTTTTGGATGGAAAACATCTGGCTCACAGTCACAACAGGAGATGTCGCTGATAGAGGCATTTTCCTCTGTGTAATTTTTTTCAAGTGCTAGGCAGCAGTCAGAAGATTTTCTTGCCATACTTGGCACATCATTAGATGAAGATCTCAGTATATCCAAGTCCTGACTATTGATGACCCTGGTTTCTGAAGGCAGGTCTGGGCAGGACTTCTCACTGAGAGTAGAAGCAGCCCTTTGATTTTCAAAATGGTGGTAGTTTTCACATTTCTTTGGAGGATGTCTAGCAGTTTGGGGGACACATTCCTTTCCAGCTCCATCTGAGCTATTCATAAGTGCTTTACACTGACAGTGCTCACTCTCTGAAACCCTTTTCCCAGTTGAACCAAGATTTTCTGATTCCTTTGAGATCCCATTAAGTTTGTCCTCCTGTCCTTCTGGGGTACTTTCAATATTGCCATTTTCCATGTCAGCCACATGTGGATCTTTATTCACTTTGAAAATGTCTGTCTTATGTTCGCCCTTTGTCCCTAACTCACAGGTGAGGGATAAATTCTTACCATTTCCGTTATTTTCAGAGAAACGTTTTATGGAGCCATTTAGAAGGGCCTCCCTGTTCCGGGTATCAGAGGAATAAGTCATCTCACTACTGTTTAAATCCTTACTAGCTCTTATTTCATCACTGAGATTATACCTTCTCTTCTCTCTTGTCAAGGAAAACTTTGGTCTAATCCAGGTCTGTAGTTCATTCTTTATATAGTCCAGCCCTGACATCAAATTGCAGTCTTCATAGATTTCATCATCTGTTGCAATACTGGAGTCATCATCCTCATCTTTGATGCACAGCTCTTCTTCTGTCAGGGTGAGAGTGGAGCTGGAGAGGAGGTCACTATCATCTTCATCATCAGTGCAAGCAGAGGTGCAAGAGACATTGACAATCATGCTGACATTGACATCGCTTTCATCAGCCACTGAACGAGTCAGGCGCTTCCTGAATGATGCATTTGATTCCGGGATCTTGTTTTTGTGTAACACGATATCCTCTGAGCAGAGAGAGAGCTCGTCACTGCTGCTAAGTTCTGTGAGAGATGCCGGCGAGTCTTCATTGATAGAAGATGCTATGTCCAATGACAGCTGGCCAGTAAAGGACATCTTTTGGGAACTGCTTTGGAGAGTGATATCGGAAACACTTCGCTTTATCTTTTGCTCGGAGGGGCTCTGGATATTCTCCAAACGATTCAAGAGATCTAATGTCCTTTTACTCAGTTCACCAACTGAGCCACTGCTCACGCTGATGTCCCCCGAGCTGTGACAGCTAAAAAGATCTTCATTGCTTTTATAGGATGTCAACCAACTTTCTAAAGAAGTGCTTCGCTGGAGGCTGTCACTGCCGTTTTTAAAGATGCCCAATCCAAATAAATCCCCCCCTGGAGAAAGGGACTCAATAGACGAACTATGAGGTAAAAGGGAGAGCTGTTTGGCATTGTGCATGCCAGTGAATGCCTTCTCTACATCACCGCTTTTATATGAATTGCGATCCATCTCATGGGATGCACTTGCCAAAATCCTTTCATGGGGAGGTGCATCTGGTTGTAACTCTGTAGCCTGATGTTTAGATTTGCAGGATTTTTTATCAAAATAAAAGCCATGAAGCAGGGGATCCTCCACATGTGCTCTTTCACTTTGCGACTGTTTCATTATCATTGGTAATTTGAGTTTGGAGCCTTGGAGGTACGAGTAATCATAAAATGTAAACACATCATGTTTTCCTTGTAATTCTTCTCCCAAACAATCAGGGGTATGTTTGGTAACACTGTTTAAATCTCCAACTTTTCCATTTACACAACCCACTGGTGAAATAGATGACTGAGAGCTATTTGGAAGCCTAATGCCTTCCTCTTCATCTTTAATTTTTGGCTTCAACACATTAACTGCATCTCCCATTTGTGGGTCCAGATGTTCAGTTTCAGGGTTGCTTGGGGAACCACCTACCACATTGAGCAAGCATGTTTCAGAGTTGTTAGTGGTTTCAGTGTCTCCCTCACTGACGATTCCACTCTCGCTGCCTGAATTCTGGCTCATGTCTCCTCCATGGCATGGGCAGGGCTTCACCAAACTGGAACCCCCAATTAGATCCGGCAAAGATTTGGTAGATGAAAATGAAGAGTCTTTACTGAGACTCTTAGTTAACGCACTAGGCTGTGGCATGCTGGTGAACTTTGGATTGTTTTTCAGGAAGGGCATGTGGTTGTCCTCGTAGAGTTTCACGTTGTGGAGGCTGTATACTTGGTAAATGTGTGGACTGGAGGGGGCAGTGATGCTTGAGGCATATTGAGATACCCCATTGTCACCTGCCTCTTCCTCATAACCAGGGTCCTCACTACCTGTCTCTTCAAGTTGCAAGGAAGGCATGACAGGTTGGGATTCTTGGTCAAGGTCATTTGAGTCTTCATTCAAACTAATTAACTTGTTACTTATATCAGTTTCATCCCATTCCAGGGCATCCTCACTGGTCCCATTTAGGTCCATCAAGCCAGGATCAATCACATTCAATGTCTCCTGTGTAGGAGGATGGGAAAAAAAAATAAAATAAAAGTTAGGGAACAGGAGCATGAAAATTGTATCCATTCAAAATCTCTTGGAAGAGGCAGGAAAGAAATTTGCTCCAAGCATAGATTTGAAAGATAGCATAATTATAAGCTTGATTCCTCTCTGGAATAACATCCAAAATTATTGAAATAGGCTTTTCTATCAATAGCAATTTGTCACTAAAGGCAATAACATAGATTAAAATGTAAGACTGTTATAGTCAACCATAATTTATGGAATTAACCACTTCCTATTGATTCTTCCACATTTTTAACCTTGGATTGGGTGAAGATAAAACTGTCGGATAAATGAAGGTAACAAGAAAAGAATAGCCTATGGCATCTCTTAAGGCCTATTCACTCTGATACTGTTTCAGTTCTGGGGCCCACAATGGAATACTGTCTGAGGCCACACAGGGCAAACCCCCTCTTGCCTCATTTCCTGGGTTCTCCACTTGAAGCTGTTTTTGCCTGGGGTAACAGAAGAAAGTTGTCACCCTCAGGTACAGCCATTCATGGTCCAGAGGCTCTTGGTTGCCTCAGCTTTCCTCTGCCTTCCCCTTCAGGGCGATGAGTCTTTAGAATTGGCCCTGCTCCCAGTCAGCACAAGGTGAGCAATACGTGACTGGTTCCTCACCTACATCTTCCAGGACCCTGAGGCTCCCGCACCAGTGCCCCAAGGCAGTCCCTGAATCACAGTTTTTTTCACTCCCTCTCTTCCTCCTTCTCTAGGACAGAGATTTCACGATGGTCCCTGTTAACTGGTTTCACTATTGTCAGTCCTGCCTGTATTTTCTCACAGGCAGGCTCCTCCCCCTCTAGCTCACCTCCAGCCCTAGGATGACTCTCTGAAGACTTGCCTGAATCCTAGGGATGCAGTAGTCCAGATGCTCTTACGCTGCTCTCTGCCTGCACAGTTGGGACCCTTGATCTAGGTCCGAGAGAGGCGATATGGGTAACGCAGGCCCTGTCAGGCTCAAGGTCAGAGAGAAACTCAAAGAGAACTTTGCAGTTCAGCTTGTGCTTATGCAGGGGAGGGTGGTTCTCAGGCTGTGCAGAGTGGCTGACGTGCTGATTTTGCTGCTGATCTGCACGGCCTTGGGCACATTGTTTAACCTGTCTGAGCCACCAGTCTCCTCATAGCACTTGTTAAAGGGGGGCTACAACTGTCTATCTCTCAAGATAACTCGGAGTACTAAATGAGCTAATAATGCATGTGAAGAGCTGCGGAGACAGTCAGCATAAGGTAGCTATAACTCTTAGCACACGTAGAGTTGCTCGAGAGTGGCCTTGAGTCAATTCACAAAGGGTTCTCGCTGCCTCCCTCATTCTGTCCTCACCATTCATTTCAATTTGCTCTTAAAACCATGAGGAATTCATGACAGGGTAGGTCCTGAGAAGTGTCATACAGTGTAACAGGTCAGCATATTTGCATTGCAATTCAGATTTATTTTAAGTCTGGTTGAGAAACAGGCCATACTGTTTTCTTCCTCAGCAGTGGGAAAAGGTCTTCACCAGCAATGTATCAGCAGAACTCTCTTAAATCCTCAATCCTTCCTGAAACTAACAGTTAACAGATACCACACAAACGCACTGTAAGTGTAAAACACCCATTAGCACTTTATTACACTGGATATGTAAGAGATTATCTGTATAGCCTGCTTAAGTTGAAAAGAGTCCAGTTACAAAGTAAACATTAATTAAGGGATATTTTTAAATTTTATAACAAATCTTTTCTGCTGCCACTGTTACAGCAGCTAATTTAGTACACGGGCAGTCATCACACTCGCTTAGGTATGGAGTACATTCACTGTGATGAATTTTTATTAGAATTTCTGTTTATTCTTTGCTTGCTGATAAAAGCAGTATTAATGACTGGTTAGTGTGGCTAATGAATGCTAAAATCTTCAGCTGTAGAAACAATCAATCAGTCTAATCAAATAGTATATTAATTTCAAATACTATCTTGGCTGACACTATACTCTGAGAGTGATAATAAATAATTGAACTGGCCTTGTGAAGGAGCTGTCTTTGTAACTCTCTGGTTGACTTGAACATTTAGCAGCACAGATTTTTTTTTCCATGAGAGTCCCAAACCCAGGGGCTCACACTAGAGGCACGAGTTGTGCCATCTGGGTGAGTGCCGCGAGCTTAGCCCAAGTGATGCCAGGAACTCGGACTGGCCTTCCACGACACAGTCATTTTCTGACCAAATGCTGCTTTATTGGCCTTACAAATGCAAGCCGAAGAAAGTAGAAAACTTACAGCAGTACCTAAAAGAACAAATCCTTTGCTCCATAAAGTAGCTGGAGTGGAAAATTTCCACAGACAATGATTAAACTTTTGGATAGAATGCTTTCCTTGTCCCTTCTTACCATATTTCCCCATGTATAAGACACACCCTTTTTCAAAAAATTTGGGTTCTAAAAACTGGGTGCGTCTTATACAGTGATTGTAGATTTTTTGACAGTGATAAGGAGTTGTATGAATTTTATGATGAATAAAACTTGAGTTCAATAACTTTATGTAATACATTTTTTTTCAAATTTCAGGCCCCAAATTAAGGTGTGTCTTATACATGGGGAAATACAGTAATTCTCTCCTTCTGTAAATTCCTTAAGTGTATTGTGATTTCTGATTTTGTGTGTGTGTGCCGATTCCAGGGAATATCGGGCAAGATCCATTAGTAAACTGTTCACTTTAGACTTTTAAACCTTACATATTAAAGAAGTGCTACTCATTCTCCCCTCATTCACTCCCTTCTGTTGTGGATTAAATTCTGTCAATATTTTCAGTAAACTCTCCATTTCCTCAAGATTTAACCTCAAACATAAAACATACCCTAGGGGCAAGAATGTGGGGAAAGTTTCCAAGAGGAAGGACATTAGAATATTTATATAACTAAAAAGTTTTCCTTAAAAAAAAAGGTGTATATACAGAGTACTATAACTGGTGGGAAAATTATTTGGTTGAATGCTCTCTTTGATGATAGCCCAACACAGTCAATGATGCTCAAGCTAATTAAGCATTTCTGTTGTTGTTTTTCTAGGGGAATTATCTGGTCCCTTTTAAAAAGACAAGTGTTCCTCTCTTTGATAAAGTGATAAATCGAAAATGAATGAGCTGGTGAGCTCTGCAGTCAGACCCCCTGGGTTCCCAGGGCTCTGGGGGTGGGAGGTGACTCACCTCCCTTCTTTTATCCCCACATAGAACAGAAATGGATGAAGACAAAAATCTAAGAATATCTGACTGAAACAAAAGGATGGTTGAGTAATACATGAGGTTCCAATAGAGAATCTGCAATTCCAGAGATAATTCTGAATTAAATTAATATGTGCATCTTTCATTCATAAACTTGCTTCAGTAGTACAGAATTTCAGCCTAAACCAAGGGCTCTATATAAATAATTATATACACACACATCTTTACAGATCTGCTCAAGAAACAAGTGGAATTAATTGGTGCTAGTTTATTTTTATTCTTGGAAGCAGGTTATTGATATGAACACAAAATAAACAGAAAGTAACTAAAAGTGGCTGAAGAAATTATGATGATGATGATGATGACGATGATGAAGAAAGAAACAAGATTCCGCCTATTACAAGTAATACATATCCAAATTAACTTTCTTCTGTACTTATATGTCTTTAATTGAGTTAGGGCTCCCAGGGTTGCATTTCTAGTAGTTTCTTAAAATTTGAGGTTAAATTCTGGTTTGTTTGTTTTTTATAAGAGATAAGAAACACATTATCAGCTAAAGAGTGGACATAAAGGAACCTGGCATTCTATAAAACAACTCAATAGAGATCTGATACAGCTACCTCTGGACTCCTTTAATTTTCTTTAAAAAGCTGTATCTTTTGAAAAATCTAAACAATCTCAGAAAAGAGCAGGATGAAATTAATGTTCCACTCAAACTTTGGTGCTCAGAAGAACAAAACGATTAGGAGGGCTTGCAATATGTGTTCCCCCTATTTATTCAAGATCCAGGAGTTTACTTGCAAAGCCCCAGGAGAAGAGATTTGTCTGCAGAAAAGCAGAATACAACAAAAACAAATACATAAAAATGATAAAAATATAAATAGCATTAATTGTAATTGAATAAAGATATGTATATTTACTCTAAGGCAAAAAGCAGACCACATGGAAGTATGGGGCGGGGAGAATAGGAGGGAGAAAATAATATATAGATCAGGGTGGGAGAATCCATTGAAATGAGGGAAAGTTCTAATCTTCATATATTCACTCTGCTTTTTTTGATGCAGTATTTTCCGTAGCACCCACCATCCAATGTAAAACCAAAGTGTCTGAGCATTACATGCTTACTTATTATTCTTAAGTGATACTTAGGTAAAAAGATTTTTAAAACAAAGACATCAACCACCATAACAAGCAGCTAGTCCTCAGAAAATAGAAAGACAACTTTTATGAGAACTTAAGAGTTTGTCACCCCAATAAACTGTAATAAAAGAGTTTGTATGACTCTGTCTCTTTTTGGGCAGAGGCTAGATTCAGAGTTAGCAATAAAAATTATAGATGAAAAAAGAAATAAGATAAAAAGCAATGATATTGACTGTTTATCAACCACGTTGGGATTTGGGCTAGAAAAACAGATCTGGGTTTGAATCCTGGATCTCCCCTCTCACATGTTAGCTGTGTGATCCTGGACAAATTGTTTAACATGTCATGCCTCATTTCCATCATTTGTTTATCCAAGATAATCGTAGTACATTATGTCTATCTTAGAGGTTGCTGGGAGCTTTAAAGAAGAAAATGCATGTAAGTCCTATGGATCAGCCTGGCACGTGGCAGGGACATGGTGACTGGCAGCTGTCAGCATCTATTCCCTGTGCTGAAGTGAGAGGAGGACAGTTAAATCACCGTAGCAGTGTTTGCAATAAGACTAGTGGTTTTATCTCTTTAGTACAACCACATGCGTGGAATTCAATGAAATAAACATCACCGAGGCCCCTTACTCACTCCTATTGCGCTGTAAATGGACTGTGGGTTTGTCTTTGCATGCCTTGACTGGGCTTATTCCTCAGGAATAACCAGATGAGGAAAGACACCTGCCCACCCTCAGTAAGGCCCGTAGCTCAAGGACTTCCTATTTCCTGAAAATTATCCTTTTTTTTTTTTTTTTACAAAGGCAAGTCCATTGTCTGTGAAATTCTATCACAACTGACACATTACAGCAATCAAATACTGCTCACTATCTATCAGGTTGACAATAATGGTAAAGTAACTTGTCTCAGCTCAGAAAACCCTTTGAAAGTCTATCTCACACTAATGATCAAAAACTGTTCTAGTGAATGCTCTTTTTCAATAACGAAGCTGATCAGAAACTCAAAACAGACAAGTAAAAATTCAAGTCATCTCACAAATATCGCTAAAATGCTTACCAACATGGACACATTTCCTAGTCTTTATTACACAGATATTTTTAAAATAGCTGAAAGTATAAAATCTCATTAGATGTTGTTTTAAAGTGAGTTTAACATAGCAAAAATTGCCTTGGCTCTACAGGGACCAGAGACAAAAGAGAGTCCAATATTGGGAAACAGGGTTTTCCTCCCAGATATATACTCCATGTGGCTCTTTCTGTCCTGTTTCCACAAGAGCTCCAGCATCTAAGACAGCGACTGGCAGAGAGTAGCTTCTCAAAAAATCCTAATGGAGTGAATTGAAGGGATAGAAGACTTGTCCAAGGGCTGACCGAATGGCTCGGTTGGCTAATAGCTTGCTCAAGAGTGCGAGCTCTGAGCAACAGGGTCGCTGGTTCGATTCCCAGCCCAAGCTGAGCTGCCGCTGAGCTGCCTACAGGTGGCAGTTTGCCTCAGCTAAAAAAAAAAAACAAACAACAACAACAACAACAACAAAAACTTGTCCATGGTCTCATGAACTGTTGCAGGGATCTGAGGAAAGGTCCTGAGGTTAAACTCAGTCATGGTGAAACCATCTGGAGAATTTCTGACTTTCTAGCTGGTGCCACTTCTCAGTTATAAAAAAGCTAGTAGCCTCACTGAAAGAAGGCAGACACAAAAAGTCATATACGGTTGACCCTTGAACAATATGGGGGTTAGAGGCACTGACCCCTGTGCAGTCAAAAATCTGTGTATAACTTTTGACTCCCCTAAAACTTAACTACTAATAGCCTACTGTTGACTGGAACTTACGGGTAACATAAACAGTGAATTAACACATATTTTGTATAGGTTTTATATACTGTATTCTTACAACAAAGAAAGCTGGAGGGAAAATGTTACTAAGAAAATTGTAAGAAAGAAAATACATGGACAGTATTTAAAAAAAAAAAGTCCATGAACACATGCAGTTCAAACATGTATTGTTCAAGGGTCAACCATATTGTATGGTTCCATTGATATGAAATATCCAGACGAGATAAATTCATAGAGACAGAATGAAAATTGTTTGTCTCCAGGGGATTGGGGAAAGGGAGGGTAGGGGATTAATTGTTTAATTGGTATGGAGTTTCCTTTTGGCGTGATGAAAATGGTTTAGAACTAGATAGAGGTGATAGTTTTACAACACTGTGAATATACTAAATGCCACTAAATTGCTTACTTTAAAATGATTAATTTTATGTTATGTTAATTTTATATCAAGTAAAAAAAAAGTTAACAGGAGGCCTCAGTGCTGTTGAGTTTCAGAGCCTGTAACACCATCCAACATAAAAGGACTTCATCACTATACTGAGGACCTTGTTTAATAAAAATATTACAACCAATAATATTTCTCAATTCATTTGTATCACTGTGCATATATTATCAATACAGATAATTTTTTGTTACAGGCTTCTTTGTTTGGTCTGCATGCCTGCTCATCATTCTCAGAAATGCTGAAGGAAAGAACATCCTATGTATAGTACTCCTCTTAGCTCTGCTTCACTCATTTTGATGCACAGTCTATTTTGAGGTGATAGAAGGAGTGTGGTTAATAGAGCCCTTATTTGCTGAACCCTCTGGCAGGGTCACCAGTGACCTTCTAAGAGCCCAAACCAACTGAATCTCCTTGGGCCTTATTTCACTTGATTCCTCTGTAGCATCTGACTCCATTTTCTTGAAATTTTCTCTTCCTCTTGACTACCTTGATGTTGAGCCTCCTTATAAAATCCACTTCAGCTGAGTGTTAAATGACAGTATTCCCACAGTCCTGTTTTGCCTCTTTTCACGCTACCGACTCCCTGCTATGGGTTTAGCCACCTGAGGTCTGATTGTCTATTATTTTTTGTTTTTAATATATATTTTTTTAAATTGGGGAATTGGGGGGATGGGAACAGCGCTGAGGAATTGGGGAAGGGGAACAGACAAGTTGCTGTCATTTTGTTCTTTAATTTAGTTGTGGAAGACGTTGCTTCACTGGCCCAAGTTGGCACCATCATTGCACGCTTCCCGGGCAAGACAGATCAGTCGCTGGCTTCTGGACGGCCGCTCACGGAGGCTGCTGGCTGCTCACACTGGCTGCTGGCTGCTCACACTGGCTGCTGGCTACACACAGTAGCCCATGGGAACCCACTGCAGCAGGGGCTGCAGCCCACGCCATCACCGGCGATTCAGGGCAGCCCAGCCCCAGGTTGAGCTGTTGTTCAGCATCTTAGCTGTGGAGGGCAGTGTCACTGGCCCTCATATGTGGGATCCGAACCAGGGCCATCTGGCATCCCAAGCCAGTTCCCAACCATTGCGCCACTCGGTGGGCCCTGATTGTTTATTATTTTGAAGGGTATATAGGCTACCTTGAGGAGAAAGGAATTCAGAGAAAGTGTTGTGGGAGGGGAGACAGTAAGAAGCAAAGATAAATGGGAGAGAGCCTTGTGGGTATCTTCAAAGGAGGGATGAGCAACCAGCAAAGGAAACACAGGAAAACCCAGGAAGATCTGGCAAAGTATTCTGGGAGTTGAGAGAAGAAGACTTTTAAAGTAGTGGGCAATAAAAAGCGTTACAGTCAGAGAAGATGAGAAGAATGGGAGATGAAGGAAAGCCACTGAATTAGCAAGAAAAAAGTAATTTGTAACCGAAGAGACTGGTGGGTGAGGAAATGACACAGGATGTGCTAGAAAGTCGCCTGAAGGAATCGGGTTCCACAGTAAAACGGCTGTGGAAATTGGGTGCCTGGTCCTTACCAGGTGCTATTCATCACCTTTCTTATCTTCCAGCACCAGCCTTGGAAGGAGAACAGAAGTGGAGAAACCATGGAGGCCAAAGGATGTATAGGAAACCCTTCAATTGTTCGAACACCTCTTCCCTGAACTGTAGACACAGTGGCCCATCCTGACTCTGTATCTATTTAAAAGAACAACAACAAGGGCCGGCCGAGTGGTGCGTTGGTTAAGAGCTGGCTTGGGATGCCAGAGGACCCCGGTTCGGATCCCACATATGAGGGCCAGTGACACTGCCCTCCACAGCTAAGATGCTGAACAACAGCTCA
>NW_017731615.1:1011589-1017820 GCF_001890085.2 Hipposideros armiger | reverse complement strand
TGGCAACAAATTAATGCCGTGCATCAAGCTATTTTAAAAATAACAAGTTAATTATTGTATAAATAATTATTCATATTTGTTAAGCATCCACTGTAGGAAAGTTACTTTCCCACCCAACTCTGAATGTTTTATTAGAAGTAACTAGGATAATCTACTCCCACTGGCAAATAAATTATTTTATCTTGGCTGTTGCTTTATATGCAAACATACTGAAATTTGTATTATATTCATAACAGCCTGAATAGGAAAACTGGTTTATTTTTCTCTTCTTAGTCACTATTCTGTTTCCCTAAAAATTTTCCCCACAGTTTCAAAAAAGTACCTAAATTTGGGATTGTTTAAAAATGAACTAAAAAAACACCTAGGAAGAGATTTGCAAATAAAAGGAATTTCTTTATCTGACCTCTTGGTATTATGTCGAACTGAAACAAAAAAACAAAACAAAACAAAAAAGTACAAAAGAAAATCAACCACAATAAAGTTGTAAAAACCCAACTGTAATAAAGTGGTAATGTTTTCTTACATTCTACCCCACAGTAAACCTATTTGGATGACATAGACAGACCCACATGGCAAGTGACAGAAACAATTTTTTTCCTCTTAATGATAACACCTGGCCCCATTTTTTCTGGCATTATTCTAGCTGTTTGGTGTTTGCCTTTTGACTCTCAGGAGTTGGCATAATATTGGAGTTTTGTCCCTCCGGATGTAATTTTTGCTTCACCTTTGAGGTAGGAAAAAGCAAAAAGTACACCATTGTCTCTTCTTTATGATAAGGATCTCCCATTAATAAAAACCTACCTACCATTTTGAAACCTACAAAGCATATTTAGAGAGGAGATGACAGTCCCAGAAAACAAGTGAAGTTTACCAACACGTGGGCTTTCCTGTGACATAGCCTTGGGTTCCCAACTTTAGACTGAGTTTTATGAACACAACAAGCTTTATGGCATAATCCCGAGGTTGCCTAAGCCCAAAGGAGAGCTTTGCCAGCACACTGAGGTCTGGCATGAAAGCCAAACACCAGATAACAGAGTTCACCCATATTCAGGATCCATGCCCTTTACAAAGCACTGATTATTTGAGACAATTTTGTATCTTTTCACTCTCAACAAGGTACATGTGAAGAGCCAGAATTATCTTACTACTGTTCTTCATGGTTTACTCCTCCCAGATTAATAGGTGTGGGATTTTTGTTGTTTTGGGGTTTTGTGTTTTTGTTTTTTTTTAATTTTAAGACTGTGATTATAACTTACCGTTCAGAGAGAAAACTAAGAATAAAATGTTTGTCAATTTGGATAAGCAAATTAAGAATGACCCCAAATGGTAGGTATCATTTTAATCTTTTTTCCATCGTATCTATGCCAGTCAATCAAACTTGTCTTGCTTTTCTCAGTTTATCATGTGATTGGCCCAAGGTTTAAGATGATTAACAGGCAGATCAACTGTGATTCATTTTCTTAAGATCCCTTAACCCTTGTTCCTACATCTGATTTTATTTTGTTTGATTTATGTGTTTGTTTTAATAGCCTCCTTTAAAGATAACTACTTCTAGACTTAGGGAGGACTAATAAGTCTCAAAATTGCTATAACATCTCCTTTGAGCTGTCACTGTTCCCCCCATAAAAATAATTAATGTGTATACAAGTTATACTTGATGCTGGAAAAGTTGCTTGAAATTTCAGGATGAATTTTCCTGAAGGTGATAAATGTTTTAGAAGTAAGTTTCCACGAGATTTTTATACTTCTGATTCCTAGAGTCCTTAGACATCTCAAAAATGTAGAATTCCTGGGGGATTTTCCTTTTGAGATCTCAAGGGAAAAATACTGAGGATCCTGAGATCCGATTAGATTGAAAAACTCAGTCTTGATTGGAATAGAAGCTCTGTGCCTGGGCTCTCATGAAGGAGGCTCTTGAGAGTTTTAAATGTCAGGACCTTAATTCAAACTGTAGCCCAAATCAAAGGTTCCCAAATCAAAGAAATGTAAATTTCATTCTAGAAGAAAAATGATCTCAAAATGTATATTCATTTTCTAAATTAAAAAAAATAAAATAAAAAGTAATAATAGAGGCTTACGATCACCTTAATCCCTTAAAATCTTTTTACAATGCAAAAAAATCAGCAAAAATAACTAGGAGTTCCAAACTCTTTAGGTGTGAGTCCTTGAGGTGGCAACTAAGAGAACATGCTGATTTTACAGTCCAAAGAGGAAAGACGTTGCTTGGCCAGCAGAGGTAATTACCTGGGCCAGACCTGCTGAATTGACTACTCCAAGCACTCAACACTGGTAGCATTTGCGACTTATCTCTGCTTTTCTTGTAGTCGGTGCAGAGTGTAGCATAATTTAACTACATAGAGCTTGGCTGCCTTTTTTTCTTAATAAATGGCAATAATCAGGGAAATACAGTGCCAGGTGACCTCCACCTCCTACCAAATCAACAGTTTTTTCCAAGGCCTACTCTAGGCAAGACGTTCTCTCAGCAAGGTCATCACTGCTACTAGGAAGTGTGAGGAACACTTGGATCAATAGAGGTCCCTTATGCTTATCTGCAGATAGGTTCCATACAAAGGCAACAAAGGCTTCATTTTTTCTTCTCCAAAATTAAAGTCCCCCCTCCCACCAGATTAATCATTTTCCCTCATTATTTAGTAAAATCACTAGAGGAGCCGTGACTCCATAAACTTTAGGAACTCATTTATTCTGTCACCTGATCAAACCTTGTGTTTATTTACACAGCGTACCCATAAAACCCAGCTTTCATTAGTGCTGGGGAGGGATAGTCCTGCTCCCTTCGCTGGGGAAGGTGAAGCTGGAGAAGATAATTAACCATGAAACAATAAAGAGGCTTGCTGGGTAAGCAGTAGTGTGAAAACAGTTACTCCTCACAAAAGAGGGGAAATTAGCTTGCTGGATAAAAAAGGAAGTGTCAGATTGAAGACTGAAAGGCCTGCCAACAGAAGTAGATAGCTCTATGCATCATTAATGAAAATTTTTAACACTTAAACGCCACAGCTGTCCACATTTAAATGCATGTAAATGCCATGTGTTTCCAGAGATTAATATGCATGTTAAAATATTTCTTTCTCCCTTAACTTCTAGATGTTGTCTCTGTTTCATTTCACCTACTTTCTTTCCAAGAATAAAAATGCACGGTTTTCTCAGCATTGTGTCCTCATTTCCAAAACCCACGTACACCAAGCATCCTGGAGATGGGCAGCATGCTCATTATATTTTAACAAACACATTATTTTACATTCATAATACCAATATTTTCGTAAACAGAAAGTTTGTTTTGATTTTGCTGCTTCACAGAGTGAAGACTTACGATGTGCGTTTCCTTTCAAAACTTCCTCCTGGAGCATTAGAGCTCCCTGAAGCAGCCCGATTTTGGCAGAAATTCAGTTCCGCACAGTGCCAAAAGAAATAGAATAAACAAACACTGCTCCATGCAGCTGGCGAGATAATTTACATATTACCGCACACCAAACATGAAGACCTGAATATGGATTAGAGCTACGGTGATGACACAAATGTCATATAGATAAAGAGAAACAAAATCCAACACATCGTTGTTTATTTTACCACTGCTACTGTATGAGTGCCACTCAAAAAGAAAAAAAAAAATGGAGGAATTGCTTTTTGAAAATTGGACTCCCTTCCTTATTTGAAGTGGGTTCTTTCAGACTGTAAAACAAGGGGAGGGAGGGGAAAGGCACAGGTTACTTTGGATCCCCTAATATTCTCTGCTTTTGTCTTGGGAGTGAAACCAATTTTAATGCACATCAACATGGATTAGGTGAGTTAATGATCTTATAGGAATAACCTCTATTATACAAATACACCTGAATTTCTAAGTAGCCCTTTCTCCACCGCTGACAACGTCAGCCGAGCACTCTGCTCTTTCATTGAGAATTTAAGTTCCATGAGTGGGACCCTTGGTTTGGGAGGTCCAATAGGCCATTTGAGCCCATTAAAGCTCCATCAGGAAACGCCATCCAGTGGACAGGACTTGCCTGGGGTCCTCTGCTAATTTGTCCTCTCCCCTCATTCCTGCACATGCTGACTGCTACAAAGCATTGGCCCTTCCATAGCTAGATGTATAGGGTCAGAGGAAGGAGGAGACATCTCCCTGGATTTTTATTGTTGTAACTCTTTTTCTAGTCCTTGGGGATGCAAGAACTATATGAAGAGCTAAGAAAATCACACTTTACAAATGATGACAATGATAGAGGGAGGAATAAAGAGATTGCAAGATATTTTAGCTTCCACCAAATTAAACATTCTTTCTTCTGCATTGGACAAGGTTGACTTTTCTTCACATGCAAAAACTGCCCTGGAAATGGAATTATCTCAGGAGCTTCTAGCACTTAATCATTTGAAGTAATCGTCATTGTGCCAACTCTTGCATACATGTGAAAACAATGGAAGGAATCAGGGCCATGGGGAAGGATGTAGTTCGCTAGATATCACTCAAGTTTAATTGTCGAGGAATGTTCTTTAACATTGAAGAAACAAACCATTTGAGAAAGGTCAAGGGAGTTGGAGTGACTGTACCAGGTGAGGAAAAGGCTATATAGAGACTTAGCTTCTATTGGGAAGTTACTGTGGCTAGGACAATGAAAAGGTTCTCCATTTCCACAACTCCAAACTCAAGAGATGGAATTACATTGAAAAAAGATAATTGGATGAGCTATACCAAGAGGAGTTGTTATTGAAAGAGCAACTAAACATTCTCATAGACCCCCATGAAAGCCTGTGAAAAATCTATCCTTAGACTTTTTTAAAGACAGAAGGGACAGCGATGTGTTCGGGATAATCCTGCACACCACTTTCAATCTAAACTCGCTAAAATAAATCCCTGCGTTGTATTACTTTCAGTGGCTGTTTTCTTTTCTAAATTATTCTGACTTTTAAGGCATTCTATAATCTGGTCATGTAAAAATGACTGGAATTTAATCTAAGGCTCCCCCAAAGCTGACCTTCACTATAGTAATGCTTTGGGACTGCTCCCTGCTTGCTTATGTCACCAGGCCTCCATTCATAGTAGGTATTTGATAAATATTTTTTGAATGAATGAATGAATTCGGTTTCTATTGCCCTCACCAAATTTCTCACAACTCAGCCTTCAACTCTACAAGCATTTCTCAGGATACTTAGCCCTCCGTGGTTTCCCTCTCATTTGATTCTTATACTAGTGATAGAACCACACAATTTAGTATGGTATTTACATTTGTTGAGTCATTCAACAAATCTTCACTGAACACTTACTACATAGTACTGCCCAAGCACTGAGCAGATACAAAGGCGAAATGAGCACAGACTCACCCCTCAACTATCTTGCAGCTTTTTATTTAGCTTTGTAATTGGTGCTGTCATTTTCAGCCCCAACACAGTTTGGAATAATTATTGTCTCATATATGTCAATATTATCTTACTGTCACTTCACATAGCTTGCAAATTCCTTGAGAGTGAAGGTCATGTACTGTACTACTTCTTTGTAGACAAATCTCAGAACAGTGCTATGCACATAGCAGGTACTTAAGGGTTCTTCTTGATCATCGGCCTGTAGGTTCAATTCCTTCCAATCTCATGATCCAGTGGAATCAGACAGCAAATGCTCCTTGCAAATAGGTTAAATATTCAGAAGCCAATCCTTGCATGATCAGCAGTAATCCACTGATAGTATCATGGCTATGGGAAGAATATTTATCCTATGTTAAAACAGATTTAGTTTTCCAGAATGTAGGCCTATTGGCCTGCCTGTATTATGTTGCACTGCTACACTCCTATATGTAAACATCAGTGGTTTCAATATTGGTATTTCGATGTTAACCCCATGGATGATTAAACATAGATTTTTTTTCTTTAACATTCAGTCAACGTAGTCGTTTTTATGTTAAAATAATCATAAACATAATTCAAGTGAAACAATAGACCTAAAATATTAGACCTGAATAAAAAAAGAAAATTAGAGGAATTCTGATCTTCCTAAAGGATACGGAAAATCATTTGACCCCAGTGGCATTTGCACTTAAATGTTTCTCTTCAATCAAAATTTAAATGGGACTATTGCTTCATGATCAGCAAGTTGGTATTGAAGCTTAATACGTACCGATTATTTCTAGACCCGTGCTTCCCAGCCTTTTGCAAGTGACACATAGAAAATGCTAATACAAGCGGCCGTCCAGAAGCCGGCGACTGATCTGCCTCACCAGGAAAGAGCGCAAT